>NW_027207226.1:301157-602314 GCF_963455315.2 Globicephala melas
ACCCTCTGAAGTCATATTGCATGGTACCCATTCCACGGGTCTCAACTCTCCAGGTTTAAGGGATTCTTCCTTCAGCTAAAACATGCATGTGGAACCCAGAGTATGATCAACCGTGTGATCGGGAGACGTGTTCAAATATGTCTCCGTTCTCGTCCCCTGGTACTCGGGTGCAACATTCCAGACGCTTTACTAACACTCTCCCGACTTGGAGAGTCAGTGCCTTTAACCTCCTGTTTGGCCTAGTTTGCAATTTCTTCGGAAGATGAACAGGAATAGGGAGAACCAATGAGAGACTAGCTGGAGGTGTCTGGACGGGCAAATTTAACTCTCATTTCCCACCAGGAAGAGGAATTAACCAAAGGCTCAGCGTGCCGTGCCGGAACCAGATTAGGGCCTGAAGCAATCCTGTGGTGTTGCGGCCAGCTCACAAGAAAGCGAGTTGAAGAAAGGAGCTCAGGGGCACTGTAATTCAGAAACCTGCAGAGTTATAAATGACAGCTATCGTCCAAAAATATACTGAAGTAAGGCTGCCAAGAGGACTTGAAAGCGGGGCAGAGTTGCAGGTAACCGATTTCAGGAGGTAGACTGGAATTGCATTTAAAGCATAGGAAAAGAGGCAGAACGTCCAAAATGATGCACTTGGCCAAAAAGGGTGTATGCGTTTTTTCCTGAATATATTCAGGAAAAAACGCATACGCCCTTTTTGGCCAACCAAGCAAGCTTGCAAAGGAAATCTGCACTACAATGAAGTCTCACTTCCCCCGGGTCATAAGGGCCATCTGAAATAAGTGTAAAATCCAGAAAGGTAGGACAGGCCATGGAGAACTGGGAGCCTTGTTATGCTGATGGGCGGGATGTAAATTGCCAACAGCCACTCGGGAGAAGTGTATGGTGTTTCCTGAAACATCTAAAAAACAAAGCAACAGAGCCTAGGGTACTTCCACTTATGGTCCTATAGCTTAGGGAAATGAAAATCAAAAAGACACAGCCACCCCAAAGTTTGGGACGGCTCTGTTTACAAGAACCTCGTTTACGGTACAAGTTCAATATCGCAGAAAGTGAAAAATGGATGAAGAAGCTGTGGTACTTACATACAATGCAATATCACTCAGCAATGACATCTACGTCATCAGGCCCGTAGCAGCATAATGAGTGCATTCAGGTATGATGATTCTAATTGAAATAAGTCACACAGAAAAAAAAACATCATAAGATATCACTAATACACGGAATGTAAACTTGGCTACACAGGAACTGGATTACAAAACAGAACAGGGTCTCAAATTTAGAAAACCAACTTATGCTTGCTTAAGGGGAAAGGTGAGTTGGGGTGCTGCATAAAACCAGAGATTGAAATGAGCACAGAGTAAGTTCCTTAAGCCAAATATGGAATAAACAAGAGCTACTCCTTGCTCAACGAAATGGACTCAACACCCCATATTAAACGCCTAAGAATGTACCTGACTAGTAAGTATCTTAAAACCTATGGATTGCTATGTCTCTGAAAGGGAATCAAGCATGTGTACAGGGGCATAAACGCAGCAGTGATAGGATTGGAGAGGTTCGGTGAGCAAATGAAGACCCTTTGAAGTCATATTGCATGGTACCCATTCCACGGGTCTCAACTCTCCAGGTTTAAGGGATTCTTCCTTCAGCTAAAACATGCATGTGGAACCCAGAGTATGATCAACTGTGTGATCGGGAGACGTCTTCAAATATGTCTCCGTTCTCGTCCCCTGGTACTCGGGTGCAACATTCCAGATGCTTTACTAACACTCTCCCGACTTGGAGAGTCAGTGCCTTTAACCTCCTGTTTGGCCTAGTTTGCAATTTCTTCGGAAGATGAACAGGAATAGGGAGAACCAATGAGAGACTAGCTGGAGGTGTCTGGACGGGCAAATTTAACTCTCATTTCCCACCAGGAAGAGGAATTAACCAAAGGCTCAGCGTGCCGTGCCGGAACCAGATTAGGGCCTGAAGCAATCCTGCGGTGTTGCGGCCAGCGCACAAGAAAGCGAGTTGAAGAAAGGAGCTCAGGGGCACTGTAATTCACAAACCTGCAGATTTATAAATGACAGCTATCGTCCAAAAATATACTGAAGTAAGGCTGCCAAGAGGACTTGAAAGCGGGGCAGAATTGCAGGAAACCGATTTCAGGAGGTAGACTGGAATTGCATTTAAAGCATAGGAAAAGAGGCAGAACGTCCACAATGATGCACTTGGCCAAAAAGTGCGTATGCGTTTTTTCCTGAATATATTCAGGAAAAAACGCATGCGCCCTTTTTGGCCAACCAAGCAAGCTTGCAAAGGAAATCTGCACTACAATGAAGTCTCACTTCCCCCCGGTCAAAAGGGCCATCTGAAAAAAGTGTAAAATCCAGAAAGGCAGGACAGGCCATGGAGAACTGGGAGCCTTGTTATGCTGATGGGCGGGATGTAAATTGCCAACAGCCACTCGGGAGAAGTGTATGGTGTTTCCTGAAACATCTAAAAAACAAAGCAACAGAGCCTAGGGCACTTCCACTTATGGTCCTATAGCTTAGGGAAATGAAAATCAAAAAGACACAGCCACCCCAAAGTTTGGGACGGCTCTGTGTACAAGAACCTCGTTTACGGTACAAGTTCAATATCGCAGAAAGTGAAAAATGGATGAAGAAGTTGTGGTACTTACGTACAATGCAATATCACTCAGCAATGACATCTATGTCATCAGGCACGTAGCAGCATAATGAGTGGATTCAGGTATGATGATTCTACCTGAAATAAGTCACACAGAAAAAGAAACATCATAAGATATCACTAATACACGGAATGTAAACTTGGCTACACAGGAACTGGATTACAAAACAGAACAGGGTCTCAAATTTAGAAAACCAACTTATGCTTGCTTAAGGAGAAAGGTGAGTTGAGGTGCTGCATAAAACCAGAGATTGAAATGAGCACAGAGTAAGTTCCTTAAGCCAAATATGGAATAGACAAGGGCTACTCCTTGCTCAACGAAATGGACTCAACACCCCATATTAAACGCCTAAGAATGTACCTGACTAGTAAGTATCTTAAAACCTATGGATTGCTATGTCTCCGAAAGAGAATCAAGCGTGTGTACAGGGGCATAAACGCAGCAGTGATAGGATTGGAGAGGTTCGGTGAGCAAATGAAGACCCTCTGAAGTCATATTGCATGGTACCCATTCCACGGGTCTCAACTCTCCAGGTTTAAGGGATTCTTCCTTCAGCTAAAACATGCATGTGGAACCCAGAGTATGATCAACCGTGTGATCGGGAGACGTGTTCAAATATGTCTCCGTTCTCGTCCCCTGGTACTCGGGTGCAACATTCCAGACGCTTTACTAACACTCTCCCGACTTGGAGAGTCAGTGCCTTTAACCTCCTGTTTGGCCTAGTTTGCAATTTCTTCGGAAGATGAACAGGAATAGGGAGAACCAATGAGAGACTAGCTGGAGGTGTCTGGACGGGCAAATTTAACTCTCATTTCCCACCAGGAAGAGGAATTAACCAAAGGCTCAGCGTGCCGTGCCGGAACCAGATTAGGGCCTGAAGCAATCCTGCGGTGTTGCGGCCAGCTCACAAGAAAGCGAGTTGAAGAAAGGAGCTCAGGGGCACTGTAATTCAGAAACCTGCAGAGTTATAAATGACAGCTATCGTCCAAAAATATACTGAAGTAAGGCTGCCAAGAGGACTTGAAAGCGGGGCAGAGTTGCAGGTAACCGATTTCAGGAGGTAGACTGGAATTGCATTTAAAGCATAGGAAAAGAGGCAGAACGTCCACAATGATGCACTTGGCCAAAAAGGGTGTATGCGTTTTTTCCTGAATATATTCAGGAAAAAACGCATACGCCCTTTTTGGCCAACCAAGCAAGCTTGCAAAGGAAATCTGCACTACAATGAAGTCTCACTTCCCCCGGGTCATAAGGGCCATCTGAAATAAGTGTAAAATCCAGAAAGGTAGGACAGGCCATGGAGAACTGGGAGCCTTGTTATGCTGATGGGCGTGATGTAAATTGCCAACAGCCACTCGGGAGAAGTGTATGGTGTTTCCTGAAACATCTAAAAAACAAAGCAACAGAGCCTAGGGCACTTCCACTTATGGTCCTATAGCTTAGGGAAATGAAAATCAAAAAGACACAGCCACCCCAAAGTTTGGGACGGCTCTGTTTACAAGAACCTCGTTTACGGTACAAGTTCAATATCGCAGAAAGTGAAAAATGGATGAAGAAGCTGTGGTACTTACATACAATGCAATATCACTCAGCAATGACATCTACGTCATCAGGCCCGTAGCAGCATAATGAGTGCATTCAGGTATGATGATTCTAATTGAAATAAGTCACACAGAAAAAAAAACATCATAAGATATCACTAATACACGGAATGTAAACTTGGCTACACAGGAACTGGATTACAAAACAGAACAGGGTCTCAAATTTAGAAAACCAACTTATGCTTGCTTAAGGGGAAAGGTGAGTTGGGGTGCTGCATAAAACCAGAGATTGAAATGAGCACAGAGTAAGTTCCTTAAGCCAAATATGGAATAAACAAGAGCTACTCCTTGCTCAACGAAATGGACTCAACACCCCATATTAAACGCCTAAGAATGTACCTGACTAGTAAGTATCTTAAAACCTATGGATTGCTATCTCTCTGAAAGGGAATCAAGCATGTGTACAGGGGCATAAACGCAGCAGTGATAGGATTGGAGAGGTTCGGTGAGCAAATGAAGACCCTTTGAAGTCATATTGCATGGTACCCATTCCACGGGTCTCAACTCTCCAGGTTTAAGGGATTCTTCCTTCAGCTAAAACATGCATGTGGAACCCAGAGTATGATCAACTGTGTGATCGGGAGACGTCTTCAAATATGTCTCCGTTCTCGTCCCCTGGTACTCGGGTGCAACATTCCAGATGCTTTACTAACACTCTCCCGACTTGGAGAGTCAGTGCCTTTAACCTCCTGTTTGGCCTAGTTTGCAATTTCTTCGGAAGATGAACAGGAATAGGGAGAACCAATGAGAGACTAGCTGGAGGTGTCTGGACGGGCAAATTTAACTCTCATTTCCCACCAGGAAGAGGAATTAACCAAAGGCTCAGCGTGCCGTGCCGGAACCAGATTAGGGCCTGAAGCAATCCTGCGGTGTTGCGGCCAGCGCACAAGAAAGCGAGTTGAAGAAAGGAGCTCAGGGGCACTGTAATTCACAAACCTGCAGATTTATAAATGACAGCTATCGTCCAAAAATATACTGAAGTAAGGCTGCCAAGAGGACTTGAAAGCGGGGCAGAATTGCAGGAAACCGATTTCAGGAGGTAGACTGGAATTGCATTTAAAGCATAGGAAAAGAGGCAGAACGTCCACAATGATGCACTTGGCCAAAAAGTGCGTATGCGTTTTTTCCTGAATATATTCAGGAAAAAACGCATGCGCCCTTTTTGGCCAACCAAGCAAGCTTGCAAAGGAAATCTGCACTACAATGAAGTCTCACTTCCCCCCGGTCAAAAGGGCCATCTGAAAAAAGTGTAAAATCCAGAAAGGCAGGACAGGCCATGGAGAACTGGGAGCCTTGTTATGCTGATGGGCGGGATGTAAATTGCCAACAGCCACTCGGGAGAAGTGTATGGTGTTTCCTGAAACATCTAAAAAACAAAGCAACAGAGCCTAGGGCACTTCCACTTATGGTCCTATAGCTTAGGGAAATGAAAATCAAAAAGACACAGCCACCCCAAAGTTTGGGACGGCTCTGTGTACAAGAACCTCGTTTACGGTACAAGTTCAATATCGCAGAAAGTGAAAAATGGATGAAGAAGTTGTGGTACTTACGTACAATGCAATATCACTCAGCACTGACATCTATGTCATCAGGCCCGTAGCAGCATAATGAGTGGATTCAGGTATGATGATTCTAACTGAAATAAGTCACGCAGAAAAAGAAACTTCATAAGATATCACTAATACACGGAATGTAAACTTGGCTACACAGGAACTGGATTACAAAACAGAACAGGGTCTCAAATATAGAAAACCAACTTATGCTTGCTTAAGGGGAAAGGTGAGTTGGGGTGCTGCATAAAACCAGAGATTGAAATGAGCACAGAGTAAGATCCTTAAGCCAAATATGGAATAGACAAGGGCTACTCCTTGCTCAACGAAATGGACTCAACACCCCATATTAAACGCCTAAGAATGTACCTGACTTGTAAGTATCTTAAAACCTATGGATTGCTATGTCTCTGAAAGGGAATCAAGCGTGTGTACAGGGGCATAAATGCAGCAGTGATAGGATTGGAGAGGTTCGGTGAGCAAATGAACACCCTTTGAAGTCATATTACATGGTACCCATCCACGGGTCTCAACTCTCCAGGTTTAAGGGATTCTTCCTTCAGCTAAAACATGCATGTGGAACCCAGAGTATGATCAACCGTGTGATCAGGAGACGTCTTCAAATATGTCTCCGTTCTCGTCCCCTGGTACTCGGGTGCAACATTCCAGACGCTTTACTAACACTCTCCCGACTTGGAGAGTCAGTGCCTTTAACCTCCTGTTTGGCCTAGTTTGCAATTTCTTCGGAAGATGAACAGGAATAGGGAGAACCAATGAGAGACTAGCTGGAGGTGTCTGGACGGGCAAATTTAACTCTCATTTCCCACCAGGAAGAGGAATTAACCAAAGGCTCAGCGTGCCGTGCCGGAACCAGATTAGGGCCTGAAGCAATCCTGCGGTGTTGCGGCCAGCTCAAAAGAAAGCGAGTTGAAGAAAGGAGCTCAGGGGCACTGTAATTCACAAACCTGCAGAGTTATAAATGACAGCTATCGTCCAAAAATATACTGAAGTAAGGCTGCCAAGAGGACTTGAAAGCGGGGCAGAATTGCAGGAAACCGATTTCAGGAGGTAGACTGGAATTGCATTTAAAGTATAGGAAAAGAGGCAGAACGTCCACAATGATGCACTTGGCCAAAAAGGGCGTATGCGTTTTTTCCTGAATATATTCAGGAAAAAACGCATGCGCCCTTTTTGGCCAACCAAGCAAGCTTGCAAAGGAAATCTGCACTACAATGAAGTCTCACTTCCCCCCGGTCAAAAGGGCCATCTGACAAAAGTGTAAAATCCAGAAAGGTAGGACAGGCCATGGAGAACTGGGAGCCTTGTTATACTGATGGGCGGGATGTAAATTGCCAACAGCCACTCGGGAGAAGTGTATGGTGTTTCCTGAAACATCTAAAAAACAAAGCAACAGAGCCTAGGGCACTTCCACTTATGGTCCTATAGCTTAGGGAAATCAAAATCAAAAAGACACAGCCACCACAAAGTTTGGGACGGCTCTGTTTACAAGAACCTCGTTTACGGTACAAGTTCAATATCGCAGAAAGTGAAAAATGGATGAAGAAGTTGTGGTACTTATGTACAATGCAATATCACTCAGCACTGACATCTTTGTCATCAGGCCCGTAGCAGCATAATGAGTGGATTCAGGTATGATGATTCTACCTGAAATAAGTCACGCAGAAAAAGAAACATCATAAGATATCACTAATACACGGAATGTAAACTTGGCTACACAGGAACTGGATTACAAAACAGAACAGGGTCTCAAATTTAGAAAACCAACTTATGCTTGCTTAAGGGGAAAGGTGAGTTGGGGTGCTGCATAAAACCAGAGATTGATATGAGCACAGAGTATGTTCCTTAAGCCAAATATGGAATAGACAAGAGCTACTCCTTGCTCAACGAAATGGACTCAACACCCCATATTAAACGCCTAAGAATGTACCTGACTAGAAAGTATCTTAAAACCTGTGGATTGCTATGTCTCCGAAAGAGAATCAAGCGTCTGTACAGGGGCATAAACGCAGCAGTGATAGGATTGGAGAGGTTCGGTGAGCAAATGAAGACCCTTTGAAGTCATATTACATGGTACCCATTCCACGGGTCTCAACTCTCCAGGTTTAAGGGATTCTTCCTTCAGCTAAAACATGCATGTGGAACCCAGAGTATGATCAACCGTGTGATCAGGAGACGTCTTCAAATATGTCTCCGTTCTCGTCCCCTGGTACTCGGGTGCAACATTCCAGATGCTTTACTAACACTCTCCCGACTTGGAGAGTCAGTGCCTTTAACCTCCTGTTTGGCCTAGTTTGCAATTTCTTCGGAAGATGAACAGGAATAGGGAGAACCAATGAGAGACTAGCTGGAGGTGTCTGGACAGGCAAATTTAACTCTCATTTCCCACCAGGAAGAGGAATTAACCAAAGGCTCAGCGTGCCGTGCCGGAACCAGATTAGGGCCTGAAGCAATCCTGCGGTGTTGCGGCCAGCTCACAAGAAAGCGAGTTGAAGAAAGGAGCTCAGGGGCACTGTAATTCACAAACCTGCAGAGTTATAAATGACAGCTATCGTCCAAAAATATACTGAAGTAAGGCTGCCAAGAGGACTTGAAAGCGGGGCAGAATTGCAGGAAACCGATTTCAGGAGGTAGACTGCAATTGCATTTAAAGCATAGGAAAAGAGGCAGAACGTCCACAATGATGCACTTGGCCAAAAAGGGCGTATGCGTTTTTTCCTGAATATATTCAGGAAAAAACGCATACGCCCTTTTTGGCCAACCAAGCAAGCTTGCAAAGGAAATCTGCACTACAATGAAGTCTCACTTCCCCCCGGTCATAAGGGCCATCTGAAAAAAGTGTAAAATCCAGAAAGGCAGGACAGGCCATGGAGAACTGGGAGCCTTGTTATGCTGATGGGCGGGATGAAAATTGCCAACAGCCACTCGGGAGAAGTGTATGGTGTTTCCTGAAACATCTAAAAAACAAAGCAACAGAGCCTAGGGCACTTCCACTTATGGTCCTATAGCTTAGGGAAATGAAAATCAAAAAGACACAGCCACCCGAAAGTTTGGCACGGCTCTGTTTACAAAAACCTCGTTTACGGTACAAGTTCAATATCGCAGAAAGTGAAAAATGGATGAAGAAGCTGTGGTACTTACGTACAATGCAATATCACTCAGCAATGACATCTATGTCATCAGGCACGTAGCAGCATAATGAGTGGATTCAGGTATGATGATTCTACCTGAAATAAGTCACACAGAAAAAGAAACATCATAAGATATCACTAATACACGGAATGTAAACTTGGCTACACAGGAACTGGATTACAAAACAGAACAGGGTCTCAAATTTAGAAAACCAACTTATGCTTGCTTAAGGAGAAAGGTGAGTTGAGGTGCTGCATAAAACCAGAGATTGAAATGAGCACAGAGTAAGTTCCTTAAGCCAAATATGGAATAGACAAGGGCTACCCCTTGCTCAACGAAATGGACTCAACACCCCATATTAAACGCCTAAGAATGTACCTGACTAGTAAGTATCTTAAAACCTATGGATTGCTATGTCTCCGAAAGAGAATCAAGCGTGTGTACAGGGGCATAAACGCAGCAGTGATAGGATTGGAGAGGTTCGGTGAGCAAATGAAGACCCTCTGAAGTCATATTGCATGGTACCCATTCCACGGGTCTCAACTCTCCAGGTTTAAGGGATTCTTCCTTCAGCTAAAACATGCATGTGGAACCCAGAGTATGATCAACCGTGTGATCGGGAGACGTGTTCAAATATGTCTCCGTTCTCGTCCCCTGGTACTCGGGTGCAACATTCCAGACGCTTTACTAACACTCTCCCGACTTGGAGAGTCAGTGCCTTTAACCTCCTGTTTGGCCTAGTTTGCAATTTCTTCGGAAGATGAACAGGAATAGGGAGAACCAATGAGAGACTAGCTGGAGGTGTCTGGACGGGCAAATTTAACTCTCATTTCCCACCAGGAAGAGGAATTAACCAAAGGCTCAGCGTGCCGTGCCGGAACCAGATTAGGGCCTGAAGCAATCCTGTGGTGTTGCGGCCAGCTCACAAGAAAGCGAGTTGAAGAAAGGAGCTCAGGGGCACTGTAATTCAGAAACCTGCAGAGTTATAAATGACAGCTATCGTCCAAAAATATACTGAAGTAAGGCTGCCAAGAGGACTTGAAAGCGGGGCAGAGTTGCAGGTAACCGATTTCAGGAGGTAGACTGGAATTGCATTTAAAGCATAGGAAAAGAGGCAGAACGTCCAAAATGATGCACTTGGCCAAAAAGGGTGTATGCGTTTTTTCCTGAATATATTCAGGAAAAAACGCATACGCCCTTTTTGGCCAACCAAGCAAGCTTGCAAAGGAAATCTGCACTACAATGAAGTCTCACTTCCCCCGGGTCATAAGGGCCATCTGAAATAAGTGTAAAATCCAGAAAGGTAGGACAGGCCATGGAGAACTGGGAGCCTTGTTATGCTGATGGGCGGGATGTAAATTGCCAACAGCCACTCGGGAGAAGTGTATGGTGTTTCCTGAAACATCTAAAAAACAAAGCAACAGAGCCTAGGGCACTTCCACTTATGGTCCTATAGCTTAGGGAAATGAAAATCAAAAAGACACAGCCACCCCAAAGTTTGGGACGGCTCTGTTTACAAGAACCTCGTTTACGGTACAAGTTCAATATCGCAGAAAGTGAAAAATGGATGAAGAAGCTGTGGTACTTACATACAATGCAATATCACTCAGCAATGACATCTACGTCATCAGGCCCGTAGCAGCATAATGAGTGCATTCAGGTATGATGATTCTAATTGAAATAAGTCACACAGAAAAAAAAACATCATAAGATATCACTAATACACGGAATGTAAACTTGGCTACACAGGAACTGGATTACAAAACAGAACAGGGTCTCAAATTTAGAAAACCAACTTATGCTTGCTTAAGGGGAAAGGTGAGTTGGGGTGCTGCATAAAACCAGAGATTGAAATGAGCACAGAGTAAGTTCCTTAAGCCAAATATGGAATAAACAAGAGCTACTCCTTGCTCAACGAAATGGACTCAACACCCCATATTAAACGCCTAAGAATGTACCTGACTAGTAAGTATCTTAAAACCTATGGATTGCTATGTCTCTGAAAGGGAATCAAGCATGTGTACAGGGGCATAAACGCAGCAGTGATAGGATTGGAGAGGTTCGGTGAGCAAATGAAGACCCTTTGAAGTCATATTGCATGGTACCCATTCCACGGGTCTCAACTCTCCAGGTTTAAGGGATTCTTCCTTCAGCTAAAACATGCATGTGGAACCCAGAGTATGATCAACTGTGTGATCGGGAGACGTCTTCAAATATGTCTCCGTTCTCGTCCCCTGGTACTCGGGTGCAACATTCCAGACGCTTTACTAACATTCTCCCGACTTGGAGAGTCAGTGCCTTTAACCTCCTGTTTGGCCCAGTTTGCAATTTCTGCGGAAGATGAACAGGAATAGGGAGAACCAATGAGAGACTAGCTGGAGGTGTCTGGACGGGCAAATTTAACTCTCATTTCCCACCAGGAAGAGGAATTAACCAAAGGCTCAGCGTGCCGTGCCGGAACCAGATTAGGGCCTGAAGCAATCCTGCGGTGTTGCGGCCAGCTCACAAGAAAGCGAGTTGAGGAAAGGAGCTCCGGGACACTGTAATTCACAAACCTGCAGAGTTATAAATGACAGCTATCGTCCAAAAATATACTGAAGTAAGGCTGCCAAGAGGACTTGAAAGCGGGGCAGAATTGCAGGAAACCGATTTCAGGAGGTAGACTGGAATTGCATTGAAAGCATAGGAAAAGAGGCAGAACTTCCACAATGATGCACTTGGCCAAAAAGGGCGTATGCGTTTTTTCCTGAATATATTCAGGAAAAAACACATACGCCCTTTTTGGCCAACCAAGCAAGCTTGCAAAGGAAATCTGCACTACAATGAAGTCTCACTTCCCCCCGGTCAAAAGGGCCATCTGAAAAAAGCGTAAAATCCAGAAAGGCAGGACAGGCCATGGAGAACTGGGAGCCTTGTTATGCTGATGGGCGGGATGTAAATTGCCAACAGCCACTCGGGAGAAGTGTATGGTGTTTCCTGAAACATCTAAAAAACAAAGCAACAGAGCCTAGGGCACTTCCACTTATGGTCCTATAGCTTAGGGAAATGAAAATCAAAAAGACACAGCCACCCCAAAGTTTGGGACGGCTCTGTTTACAAGAACCTCGTTTACGGTACAAGTTCAATATCGCAGAAAGTGAAAAATGGATGAAGAAGTTGTGGTACTTACGTAAAATGCAATATCACTCAGCACTGACATCTATGTCATCAGGCACGTAGCAGCATAATGAGTGGATTCAGGTATGATGATTCTACCTGAAATAAATCACACAGAAAAAGAAACATCACAAGATATCACTAATACATGGGATGTAAACTTGGCTACACAGGAACTGGATTACAAAACAGAACAGGGTCTCAAATTTAGAAAACCAACTTATGCTTGCTTAAGGGGAAAGGTGAGTTGGGGTGCTGCATAAAACCAGAGATTGAAATGAGCACAGAGTAAGTTCCTTAAGCCAAATATGGAATAGACAAGAGCTACTCCTTGCTCAACGAAATGGACTCAACACCCCATATTAACGCCTAAGAATGTACCTGACTAGTAAGTATCTTAAAACCTATGGATTGCTATGTCTCCGAAAGGGAATCAAGCGTGTGTACAGGGGCATAAACGCAGCAGTGATAGGATTGGAGAGGTTCGGTGAGCAAATGAAGACCCTTTGAAGTCATATTGCACGGTACCCATTCCACGTGTCACAACTCTCCAGGTTTAAGGGATTCTTCCTTCAGCTAAAACATGCATGTGGAACCCAGAGTATGATCAACCGTGTGATCGGCAGACGTGTTCAAATATGTCTCCGTTCTCGTCCCCTGGTACTCGGGTGCAACATTCCAGACGCTTTACTAACACTCTCCCGACTTGGAGAGTCAGTGCCTTTAACCTCCTGTTTGGCCCAGTTTGCAATTTCTGCGGAAGATGAACAGGAATAGGGAGAACCAATGAGAGACTAGCTGGAGGTGTCTGGACGGGCAAATTTAACTCTCATTTCCCACCAGGAAGAGGAATTAACCAAAGGCTCAGCGTGCCATGCCGGAACCAGATTAGGGCCTGAAGCAATCCTGCGGTGTTGCGGCCAGCTCACAAGAAAGCGAGTTGAAGAAAGGAGCTCAGGGGCACTGTAATTCACAAACCTGCAGAGTTATTAATGACAGCTATCGTCCAAAAATATACTGAAGTAAGGCTGCCAAGAGGACTTGAAAGCGGGGCAGAATTGCAGGAAACCGATTTCAGGAGGTAGACTGGAATTGCATTGAAAGCATAGGAAAAGAGGCAGAACGTCCACAATGATGCACTTGGCCAAAAAGGGCGTATGCGTTTTTTCCTGAATATATTCAGGAAAAAACGCATACGCCCTTTTTGGCCAACCAAGCAAGCTTGCAAAGGAAATCTGCACTACAATGAAGTCTCACTTCCCCCCGGTCAAAAGGGCCATCTGAAAAAAGTGTAAAATCCAGAAAGGCAGGACAGGCCATGGAGAACTGGGAGCCTTGTTATGCTGATGGGCGGGATGTAAATTGCCAACAGCCACTCGGGAGAAGTGTATGGTGTTTCCTGAAACATCTAAAAAACAAAGCAACAGAGCCTAGGGCACTTCCACTTATGGTCCTATAGCTTAGGGAAATGAAAATCAAAAAGACACAGCCACACCAAAGTTTGGGACGGCTCTGTTTACAAGAACCTCGTTTACGGTACAAGTTCAATATCGCAGAATGTGAAAAATGGATGAAGAAGTTGTGGTACTTACGTACAATGCAATATCACTCAGCAATGACATCTATGTCATCAGGCCCGTAGCAGCATAATGAGTGGATTCACGTATGATGATTCTAACTGAAATTAATCACACAGAAAAAGAAACATCATAAGATATCACTAATACACGGAATGTGTACTTGGCTACACATGAACTGAGTTACAAAACAGAACAGGATCTCAAGTTTAGAAAACCAACTTATGTTTGCTTAAGGGGGAAGGTGAGTTGGGGTGCTGCATAAAACCAGAGTTTGAAATTATCACAGATACCTTTCCTTAAGCCAAATATATAATAGACAAGTCCTACCCCTTGCTCAACAAAATGGACTCAACAATGAGGTATCACCTCACACCTGATAGAATGGGCATCATCAGAAAATCTACAAACAAAAATGCTGGAAAGGGTGTGGAGAAAAGGAACCCTCTTCCACTATTGTTGGCAATGTAAATTGATACAGTCACTATGGAGAACAATATGGAGTTTCTTAAGAAACTAACAATAGAATTACCATATGATACAGCAATCCCAGTACTGGACATATACCCAGACAAAACCATAAATCAAAAAGAGACATTCACCGCAATGTTCATTGCATCACTATTTACAATATCGAGGTAATGGAAGCAACCTAAATGCCCACAGACAGACGAATGCATAAAGCTGTGGTACATATATAAAATGGAATATTACTAAGCCATGAAAAGGATGAAATTGGGTCATTTGTAGAGACGTCGATGGATCTAGAGACTGTCATACAGAGTGAAGTAAGTCAGAAAGAGAAAAACAAATCTTGTATATTTATGCATATATGTGGAACCTAGAAAAACTGTACAGATTAACCATTTTGCAAGGCATAAATAGAGCAACAGATGTAGACAACAAATGTATGGACAACAAGGGGGGAAAGCTGTTGGGGGGGTGGTTGTGGGAGGAGTTGAGAGACTGGGATTGGCATGTATACATTTATATGTATAAAATAGATAACCAATAAGAACCTGCTGTATAAAAATATAAAATAAAATTCAAAATTAAAAAGAAATAAAATTTAAAAAATAAAACAGAAAAAACAATTATTCCCTTCACATACATGTATTTATATGAATAAATTATTTCCATGCTTATATCTGTAAATACAAAAAAGAGGAATAAAATCTACCTTGAACCAAAAACGAAAAAGAGAAAAAAAACACAGAACCCACCAGTTCCACAGAGGAAAACCGTATCAGGGCACTTGCTCCAGTTGTAAACAATTCTGAAGTTGGTCAGTGGTGGGGAATCGTCTCCCATTCAGCCAGCAGCCCCCACGCAACAAGCGTCCTCATTGCAAAGCTGGGGCACCGTGCCGAGGCATCTGTGAGTAAACGTGAGCTGAGCCCCAGGCCAGTTGCTGCTGAACTATTCCCACCCGTCCCAGGTAAAACACCTGAATATATACAAGGACTTGAAAGCCTAGAGGAAGGGCCATAGAGCCAAACGAGTGACAGCATGCCGGCCGACTTGGTGCCTGCAGGCCAACCAGGATGGTCCTGGCCCTGGGTGCTCTTCTGGAAGATTTCCATTTCCCTGCCTGAGATACCTGTCCTGTCCCTGCCCCCACTGCTTTTTTCCTTCCTCACCTCTGCCCAGGGAGAAATTCCAGAAGCAGGTATGGGTGACACATCCTCTTCTTTAGCAGGTGGCAGCCTGGCAACTGCTGCAGAAAGTCCAGCAGAGCCCCACTCACACTGGGCCACCCACAAAGCTGTGGCCTCTCACTCCCTCCCACCAGCCCAGCCCCGAGACTGCTGACAGGGCAGAGAAAATGGCGTCAGGCACGGCTGCAGGGGCTCTTGCTGCCTGGAGTGGTATTTATATTGATCTCAACCCAGGCACACCTGGGGAGGGCTGGCCGGCACGGTAAGGCTGCCCAGCTCAGCCAATCATCACCCCTCAGGGGCTCACAGTTGCAGAAAATGGAACTTGCTGAACTGGCCAGGTCCAAGGAACAGGTGTGGGCTCCTGAGAGTCAGGATAGACAAGGGGCTGCAGCTTTGGCTTGTTTTCTAATCATTTTATCTGGCCCATGAGTGGGAGACAACTTCAAGAAAACCCTCTCCTAATGAGAGGAAACCAGGAGTCAGGGAGAGGAGGGGTGGGTGGTGGTTGGAGACAGAGGCCTGGTGCCCCGGGTGCAGTGGAAGTCTCTGGAAGACCAGGTGGAGGGAGGCCGCACAGAGTGATGCCCAGGGTCACAGACCTGTCACAGCTGCTGTTTGTTAGTTCAAGTCCTTCTCTGAGGTGCTCTGTGTCAGCTCTGAGCGACAGGTGAGCTGGGGGTGCTCTGCAATGAGGGCTATGTGCACAATTCCTGTGTGCCCAGCCCTGCCACGGTACCTGCAAGGGTAGCTCTGTATCCTGGGAGGGGCCTGACCACGAGAGCCCCGTGGGCTGGGGTGGGGGTGGGGTACCTGCCCAGGTGAGCTCCATATTCTGGGATTGGTCTGACCACGAGAGCCCCATGGGCTGCTGGGGACCTGGTAAAGGATGTCAGGACAGTCAGTGAAGCCACCGAGGATATACCTCCAGTTGCTCCTAATTCCTACACTCTGCTGGTCATTCTACCAACCACCAGGACATGGTATTCTGTATTAGTCTTCAATGATGCCTTCTTTTGCATTCCATTAGTCCCAGAGTCACAAGAAATTTTGGCTTGTGAGTGGCAGGACTCAACATACAACTAAAACAATACTTCCGGGCCGTCTTGTCCCAAGGGTGCAAAAATTCCCACACCGTCTTTGGGGAAAGCTTAGCTAAAGACCTAAAAGTTCTACCTCTGGAAAAGGAAACCCTCCTTCAATATGCAGACGACATTCTGATCGCCAGCCCTACTAAGGAGGCCTCTGAACTACCAAGCCAATAAAGGATAGAAGTTGTCCAAGAAAAAGCTCAAATATCACAGACTGCGGTGACCTGCCTGGGCTTCATTCTCACAGAAGGTCGGAGAAGCCCATCCCAGGAAAGGGAAGAAACCATTTTCAGCCTTACCCCTTTCTAAAACTAGAAGACAGCTTAGGGGTTCCTGGGGAGGCCAGGGTTTGCTGCTTCTGGATCCCTAACTACAGTCTACTAGCTGGGCCTCTATATGAAACACTGAAAGGAAAAGATGATGATCCTTTTGAATAGAATCCAGAAGTGGCCTTTCAAGAATGGAAAGAGCAGTCAATTCAGACCCTTGCCCTGGAACTCCCTAATTTAGCTAAACCCTTTGACCTTTACATTCCCGGTGAAAGGTGAATCGCCATTGGAGAATTAGTGCAAAAACTGGGACCACTTGAAATGGAACAATGCAAGAATGCCATCCAGGTAGGATAAACTACGGTCACCAAGGGGCTTGGCCCACTGCCACATCTGGCCAAGATACTGGCGGTATCTAAAAACCTGGAAATCAGCAGCCCAAAAGGCCACCTCCCTCCTAAGGGAAAAGGACCCCACGTGGTGATCCTAACCACCAACCATGCCCTGAAGTTGCAGGGTTCGCTCCGTGGGCACACCAACCTCGAGTGAGGAGGCCCTCCAACTCCAACATCCAGAGAGATAACCAGGGGCAACAGGGCACCATGACGACTCGTGTGAACATCACTTGACCTGGAGTTTCTCTCATAAAACAACAAGAGTGTGTCCCAAAAGAGTAGACTACTGCTTGCAGGACTTACTGCACCCAGAGGGGAGCTAATAATCTTGGGGGGGGGAACCGTATATCACACTGTCACCATAGAAAAGCCTACAGACACTGTGCTGATGGTGGCCAATAAGACCGGCTGGACTCCTGTTTACTTCAAAAGGCTGTTGACTCAGTGGCCATCATGGTCCTTGATCACTACTGACCCTGGACTGTCTGGGAGTGGAGCGGGCAGGGCTCTGACAGCTGGTGCTGTTTGTACATTAATTCAGGGGCCTAATTGAAGAAAGTGCAGACTACTGGTCAGAGCATCTAGGCTGGCAGAAACGGTCAGCCTAAGGTGGCCGAACAAATGTGGGGCGGGGTGAAACCGGCCCCCACAGTGTCTCTGCACATCTCTTTCCTGGACCCTTAAAGGTCATTAGAATCTATAGCACTTCCAATGCTGGTGCTCAGGTGGACGAGCAGGGAGGCAGGGGGCCTGGGGACAATCAACGTCACCGGGAGGCTGCTGGGGAGAAGCTCTGACCCTCGCCCCAGGGTATGAGGGCTCCCAACTCAGCACTCAGCAGTTACAGAAGAAGGGTCTGCACCCTCAGCACTCCAAGAATGAGGAACGGGACAAAAGGCAGAGGAGGGGTTTGTCCCCAGCAAAGCCCATTAAAAATCCCTGGGAGATAAAAATAGAATCTGGGCAATAAAGTCAAGTCTAACCTTTTTTATCCTTTGTGCTTTGTCTAATTTCATGTGCTCCTAGGGTCCCGCATGCAGAGGTTCCACACCCGGCACTTCAGACCAGATTTCCTAGTGCAGAATGGCTGGGACGACACCTCAGCTCCTGGGGCCCAGTGCAGACTCCGCGATATAGAGCCTGAGCTGCAGCCAACCCGGCCCTCGAGAGCTCCGCCCCCTCCCTCCCACTGACTCTGACAGGATCTCTACACAGCAGCCCAGCCCACAGCCCACGGGGTAGTGCATGCTCTCACCTCTCCATTCTCTGATCAAAATATAAAGTTTCCTTTGCTTGTGAACCAAACTCAGTCTCGATCTGTTGGCCCCAATGACACTGGGCAGGGGGACACTTGTTGGGGTCCACTCTGGAGGATCAGTAACAGAAATTGAGACTATTGTAACCTCAATGAACAGATGTGTGAGCCAAACTGTAGTTAACATAGAACAGTGTATAAGGCTCGGGTAAAATAAGATGTTTCTAACACTTCCATTTGATATTTCCATCACTTTATTATAAGCAAGTTCAGTGAAAAGGTTTGTCTTATTTGTCAGGTCAGTATTAGAGAAACGAAGTGATTTCTTTCCAAGGATGTACATCTAATAATCTTGGTTAAAGCTTCAATCTTGTTTTAAATGCTTTTCCATTGAAAATGATACCTCTCTTTCAGCTCCCCCATTTCTGAGAAGTATAAAATCTTATAATTTATTATTACCAAAGGGGAAAGGTGGGAGGAGGGATAAATTAACAGTTTGGGATTAACACATACACACTGCTATGTATAAAATAGATCATCAACAAGGAACTACTGTATAGCACAGGGAACTACACTCAACATTTTGCAATAACCTATAAGGGGAAATAATCTGAAAAAGAATAGATATTTTTATTGACATCATCTATCAATGACAGTTAAAGTGTAACCTAAGGGAAGCTGGTGGTGAGTGCTTCTGACCCTGAAGACTTCAATCATCTAAAGTTTGGACTCTGCCTACTTCCCAAGGCCCTTAATGAACATATGTGTAGGCGTAGCTTAAAAAATTCCCCAGTTTGGGTTTCGGGGAGACACTGATTTTGAAAAAGCCCTGGTGTTCTCCTTACATGAATGGGACTCTTCCTACTGCTAAAACATGTCTGTCACACCCAGAGGATGGTATACCGTCTGATTGGGAAGAGTTTGGAAAAGGCATCTCATCTCCTCATCTCCTGGTGCTCGGGTTCACCCCTCCAGCGTCTTTACTAACAGTCTCCCCACTTGGAGATGTCAGCACTGTCAACATCCTGTTGCATACAGTTTGGAATTTGTCCAGAGGATGAAGCGGAAGGATGAGGAACAATGAGAGACAAGTCCTAGGTGTTCAGACAGGCACATGTCACTCTAATTTCCAATCAGGAAGACGAATTGACCAAAGGCTAGGGTTGCCCATGGAAACAGTATAGGGCTTGAGGAAATCCCGTTGCTTTGTGGCCAGTTCCCATAAACACAAGCTGAACAATGGAACTCAGGGGCAGTAAAATTCATGAAACTGCAGAGTTGAAAATATCCATCACTGAAAAATGTCTTGAGGAAAGTCAGAGAAAAGGATTTGTAAGCAAGGGAGAATGGCAGGAAAGGGATCTGAGGAGGTAGAAAGGACTCGCCATTAAGCACAAGAAAAGGAGCTGAACATTGCCAACATTGCAGTTGGCCAAAAAGGGTGTATGCGTTTTTTTCTGTATATATTCAAGAAAAGGGCATACACTTTTTTAGCCAACCAAACAGGTGGGCACTGGAAGTCAATACTACAAAAGATATCACTTCGCATCAGTCAGAAGAGCCATCCTCATAAAGCGTAAACAACAGAAATGCAGGACAGGGCAAGGAGAAGAGGGAGCCCTGTGAGACTTATAGTGGAAATGTATATTGCCAACGGCCATTCTGGAGAAGTGTATTGTGTTTACTAAAGCATCTAAAAAATGAGCTACAGAGCATAGGGCACTTGCACTCACGGGTGTATATCTTGGGAAAAACAAAAATCGAGAGGACACAGGCACCCCAATGTTTACCCCCTCTCTGTTTAAAAGATCCTCGACTAGGATATAACTTAAATGTCTCTGGAGAGAAAAAATGGATAGAGATGTGGTACTTAGGTAGAGTGGAATATTATTCAGCCTGGAAATCAATGAAATATGGCCAGTTGTAACAACTCCGGAGGAGTTACGTATGATCATTCTAAGTGACATAATTCAAAAAGAAAAAGACACATATCATAAGATATCACTTAAAGGTGGAATCCAAAATGGCTACACATGAAATAAATTACAAAACAAAAACATAGTCAAATATGTAGAAAACACGCATAAGGCTGCTAAACGGGAAAGGTGGGGAGGGGTGAGGCATCATCCAGGAGGTTGAAATTAGCAAAGATACCATTCCAAATACTAAACTGATAATCAACAAGGCCTACACGGTAGCTGAAAGAACTGCACTCAGCACACTCAGGTCACCGGAAAAGAATATATACGACTGGTAAGAATCTGAAAAAGAATTTACTGATGTCTCTCTGTACGTGAATCAAGTGAATGTACAGCAGCAAGAAACAGAGCTTTGAAAATCAGCTGTAACCAATATAGTAATAAATTGAAAAAAATAAACGACAGAGAGACAGAGAAAACCTCTTACAACTTTTCCTCAGGGACGGTGATGCAACATGGATTGAACACATCTAGACCCACAGCAGGATGAGACATAAGGCTGGAAACTGTTTGCACTAAGAGAAATGTGAGGTTGGGTGAGGAAATGCACACCCTTTAAAGTAATACTACCTGGTACCCATTCAATGAGTCCCAAATCTGCAGGTTCAAGGGATCTTCCTACAGCTAAAACATGCATGGAAAACCCAGAGGACTGTACCCCATGTGACCGGGAGATGTGTCTAAAATGCAGCTCATTTATCCTCTCCTGGTGCTCCTGTTCACCATTCCAGCCACGTTACTTAGAATCTCCCCACTTGAAGAATCAGCACATTTCAACTTCTGTTTCACACATTTTGCAAATTGTGAGGAGGATGAACGGGAAGAGGGGGAACCAATGAGAGAATAGTTGTAGGGGTTTGGACGGGCACATATCACTCTAATTTCCCATTAAGAATAAGAATTGAAAAAAGGCTCAGCCCGCCTCGCCGGAGCCAAAATAGGGCCTGAAGCAATCCTGCGGGTTTGAGGCCAGCTCACAAAAGAGCAACTTAAAAAATGGAGCTCAGGGTCACTGCAATTCACAAACCTGCAGAGTTATAAATGAAAACTAACGTCCAAAAATATGTTGAGGTAAGGCAAAGAAGAGGATCTGAATGCAAGACAGAATTGCAAGAAACAGATTTCAAGAGATAGATTGGACTCGTCTTTAAAGCACATGAAAAGCGGCAGAATTTCGACAATGATGCAGTTGGCCCAAAAGGGCGTATGCGTTTTTTCCTGATTATATCCAGGAAAAAACGCATATGCACTTTATGGGCAACGAAGCAAGCAAGCAACGCAAATGTGCACAACAAAGAAGTCTCATTTCCCACTGGTCAAAAGGGCCATCCTAAAAAATTGTAAAACCAGAAATGCAGGACAGGCCATGGAGAACAGGGAGCCTTTATACGCTGATGGGCAGTGTGTGAACTGCCGAGAGCCACTCTGGAGAAGTGTATGGTGGTTCCTAAATCATCTAAAAAACAGAGCTACAGAGCATAGGACACTTCCAATCATGGGAGTATATCTAGGGAAGTCTAAAAATCAACAAGACACAAGCACACCACAGTTTAGGGCTACTCTGTTTACAAGAACTTCAACTTCAGTACACCTTAAATATCCCAGGAAAGAGAACAATGGATAAAGAAGATGTGGTACTTATGTACAATGGAATATCTCTTCACCATGAAATCAATGTAATAAGGCTAGTAGAAGGATAAAGAGTGGATTTAGGTCCGATAATACTACTTGAAATAAGTCAAACAGAAAAAGAAACATATCATAAGATATCACTTATAGAGGGAGGGTAAATATGGCTGCACAAGAAATGAATTACAGAACAGAACAGTGTCTCACATTTAGAAAACACACTTATGTCAGCTTAAGGGGAAAGGAGAGGTGGGGTGATGCATAAAACAAGAGTTTGAAATTAGCACAGATACCGTTCGATAAACCAAATAGATATTAGACAAGATCTACACCTTGCTCAATGAACTGGCCTCAACACACCCTATACACCGCAGAGAAATATATCTGAGTAATAAGAATCTTAAAACCCATGTATTGATATATCTCCATAAGGGAATCAAGTGTGTGCAGAGCGGCACAAACACAGCAGTGAAAATGAGCTAAACCCCATTATAGAAATAAATTTTAAAAACAAAACGCAGAAACAATGAAAGAGAGAAAAATTCTTACAAAATTTGCTCAGGGGCTGTGATGCAACCTGGATTGACCACATATAAACCCACAGCTGGATAAGGCATAAGGCTGGACACTTGGGACTGAGAGGATTGGTGAGCTTTGGTGAGCAACTGCCAAAAGTTTAATGCAATACTTCATGCTACTCATTCCAAGGGTCCCAACACTCCAGGTTGAAGGGAATCTTCCTACAGCTAAACCATGCTTGGGAAACCCAGCGACTGGTATACCATATGATCGGGAAAGGTTTCTAAAACACACCTCATTTTTCCTCTCCTGGGGCTCCAGATCGACATTCCAGCCGCTTTACTAAAAACATCCCCACATGGAGAGTCAATGCCTTTAAGTTCTGGTATCGCACAGTCTGCAGTTAGTGCGGAGGATGAATGGGAATAGGGGGAACCAGTGAGAAACTAGCTGTAGCGGTTTCAATGGGCACATGTCACTCTAATTTCACATCAGTAAGAAGAATAAACCAAAGGCACAGCAAGGTGTCCCAGAAGAAGAATAGGGCCTGAAGGAATCCTGTGGTTACGAGGCAAGATCACAAAAATAAGAACTGAAAAATGGAGCTAAGGGCCACTGCAATTCAAAAACCAGCAAAGTTATAAAGGCCAACTATTTTCAAAAAATATATTGACGTAAGGCTATGAAGAGGCATTGAAAGCAAGGCAGAATTGCAGGAAACCGATTTCAGGAGGTAGACTGGAATTGCATTGAAAGCATAGGAAAAGAGGCAGAACGTCCACAATGATGCACTTGGCCAAAAAGGGCGTATGCGTTTTTTCCTGAATATATTCAGGAAAAAACGCATACGCACTTTTTGGCCAACCAAGCAAGCTTGCAAAGGAAATCTGCACTACAATGAAGTCTCACTTCCCCCCGGTCAAAAGGGCCATCTGAAAAAAGTGTAAAATCCAGAAAGGCAGGACAGGCCATGGAGAACTGGGAGCCTTGTTATGCTGATGGGCGGGATGTAAATTGCCAACAGCCACTAGGCAGAAGTGTATGGTGTTTCCTGAAACATCTAAAAAACAAAGCAACAGAGCCCAGGGCACTTCCACTTATGGTCCTATAGCTTAGGGAAATGAAAATCAAAAAGACACAGCCACCACAAAGTTTGGGACGGCTCTGTTTACAAGAACCTCGTTTACGGTACAAGTTCAATATCGCAGAAAGTGAAAAATGGATGAAGAAGTTGTGGTACTTACGTACAATGCAATATCACTCAGCAATGACATCTATGTCATCTGGCCCGCAGCAGCATAATGAGTGGATTCAGGTATGATGATTCTAACTGAAGTAAGTCACACAGAAAAAGAAACATCATAAGATATCACTAATACACGGAATGTAAACTTGGCTACACAGGAACTGGATTACAAAACAGAACAGGGTCTCAAATTTAGAAAACCAACTTATGCTTGCTTAAGGGGAAAGGTGAGTTGGGGTGCTGCATAAAACCAGAGATTGAAATGAGCACAGATAAAGTTCCTTAAGCCAAATATGGAATAGACAAGAGCTACTCCTTGCTCAACGAAATGGACTCAACACCCCATATTAAACGCCTAAGAATGTACCTGACTAGTAAGTATCTTAAAACCTATGGATTGCTATGTCTCCGAAAGAGAATCAAGCGTGTGTACAGGGGCATAAACGCAGCAGTGATAGGATTGGAGAGGTTCGGTGAGCAAATGAAGACCCTCTGAAGTCATATTGCATGGTACCCATTCCACGGGTCTCAACTCTCCAAGTTTAAGGGATTCTTCCTTCAGCTAAAACATGCATGTGGAACCCAGAGTATGATCAACCGTGTGATCGGGAGACGTGTTCAAATATGTCTCCGTTCTCGTCCCCTGGTACTCGGGTGCAACATTCCAGACGCTTTACTAACACTCTCCCGACTTGGAGAGTCAGTGCCTTTAACCTCCTGTTTGGCCCAGTTTGCAATTTCTGCGGAAGATGAACAGGAATAGGGAGAACCAATGAGAGACTAGCTGGAGGTGTCTGGACGGGCAAATTTAACTCTCATTTCCAACCAGGAAGAGGAATTAACCAAAGGCTCAGCGTGCTGTGCCGGAACAAGATTAGGGCCTGAAGCAATCCTGCGGTGTTGTGGCCAGCTCACAAGAAAGCGAGTTGAAGAAAGGAGCTCAGGGGCACTGTAATTCACAAACCTGCAGAGTTATAAATGACAGCTATCGTCCAAAAATATACTGAAGTAAGGCTGCCAAGAGGACTTGAAAGCGGGGCAGAATTGCAGGAAACTGATTTCAGGAGGTAGACTGGAATTGCATTTAAAGCATAGGAAAAGAGGCAGAACGTCCACAATGATGCACTTGGCCAAAAAGGGCGTATGCGTTTTTTCCTGAATATATTCAGGAAAAAACGCATACGCCATTTTTGGCCAACCAAGCAAGCTTGCAAAGGAAATCTGCACTACAAGGAAGGCTCACTTCCCCCCCCCCGGTCAAAAGGGCCATCTGAAAAAAGTGTAAAATTCAGAAAGGCAGGACAGGCCATGGAGAACTGGGAGCCTTGTTATGCTGATGGGCGGGATGTAAATTGCCAACAGCCACTCGGGAGAAGTGTATGGTGTTTCCTGAAACATCTAAAAAACAAAGCAACAGAGCTTAGGGCACTTCCACTTATGGTCCTATAGCTTAGGGAAATGAAAATCAAAAAGAAACAGCCACCCCAAAGTTTGGGACGGCTCTGTGTACAAGAACCTCGTTTACGGTACAAGTTCAATATCGCAGAAAGTGAAAAATGGATGAAGAAGTTGTGGTACTTACGTACAATGCAATATCACTCAGCAATGACATCTATGTCATCAGGCCCGTAGCAGCATAATGAGTGCATTCAGGTATGATGATTCTAACTGAAGTAAGTCACACAGAAAAAGAAACATCATAAGCTATCACTAATACACGGAATGTAAACTTGGCTACACAGGAACTGGATTACAAAACAGAACAGGGTCTCAAATTTAGAAAACCAACTTATGCTTGCTTAAGGGGAAAGGTGAGTTGGGGTGCTGCATAAAACCAGAGATTGAAATGAGCACAGATAAAGTTCCTTAAGCCAAATATGGAATAGACAAGAGCTACTCCTTGCTCAACGAAATGGACTCAACACCCCATATTAAACGCCTAAGAATGTACCTGACTAGTAAGTATCTTAAAACCTATGGATTGCTATGTCTCCGAAAGAGAATCAAGCGTGTGTACAGGGGCATAAACGCAGCAGTGATAGGATTGGAGAGGTTCGGTGAGCAAATGAAGACCCTCTGAAGTCATATTGCATGGTACCCATTCCACGGGTCTCAACTCTCCAGGTTTAAGGGATTCTTCCTTCAGCTAAAACATGCATATGGAACCCAGAGTATGATCAACCGTGTGATCGGCAGACGTGTTCAAATATGTCTCCGTTCTCGTCCCCTGGTACTCGGGTGCAACATTCCAGACGCTTTACTAACACTCTCCTGACTTGGAGAGTCAGTGCCTTTAACCTCCTGTTTGGCCCAGTTTGGAATTTCTGCGGAAGATGAACAGGAATAGGGAGAACCAATGAGAGACTAGCTGGAGGTGTCTGGACGGGCAAATTTAACTCTCATTTCCCACCAGGAAGAGGAATTAACCAAAGGCTCAGCGTGCCGTGCCGGAACCAGATTAGGGCCTGAAGCAATCCTGCGGTGTTGCGGCCAGCTGACAAGAAAGCGAGTTGAGGAAAGGAGCTCCGGGACACTGTAATTCACAAACCTGCAGAGTTATAAATGACAGCTATCGTCCAAAAATATACTGAAGTAAGGCTGCCAAGAGGACTTGAAAGCGGGGCAGAATTGCAGGAAACCAATTTCAGGAGGTCGACTGGAATTGCATTTAAAGCATAGGAAAGAGGCAGAACGTCCACAATGATGCACTTGGCCAAAAAGGGCGTATGCGTTTTTTCCTGAATATATTCAGGAAAAAACGCATACGCCCCTTTTGGCCAAACAAGCAAGCTTGCAAAGGAAATCTGCACTACAATGAAGTGTCACTTCCCCCCGGTCAAAAGGGCCATCTGAAAAAAGTGTAAAATCCAGAAAGGCAGGACAGGCCATGGAGAACTGGGAGCCTTGTTATGCTGATGGGCGGGATGTAAATTGCCAACAGCCACTCGGGAGAAGTGTATGGTGTTTCCTGAAACATCTAAAAAACAAAGCAACAGAGCCTAGGGCACTTCCACTTATGGTCCTATAGCTTAGGGAAATGAAAATCAAAAAGACACAGCCACCCCAAAGTTTGGGACGGCTCTGTTTACAAGAACCTCATTTACGGTACAAGTTCAATATCGCAGAAAGTGAAAAATGGATGAAGAAGTTGTGGTACTTACGTACAATGCAATATCACTCAGCAATGACATCTATGTCATCAGGCCCGTAGCAGCATAATGAGTGGATTCAGGTATGATGATTCTAACTGAAATAAGTCACACAGAAAAAAAAACATCATAAGCTATCACTAATACACGGAATGTAAACTTGGCTACACAGGAACTGGATTACAAAACAGAACAGGGTCTCAAATTTAGAAAACCAACTTATGCTTGCTTAAGGGGAAAGGTGAGTTGGGGTGCTGCATAAAACGAGAGATTGAAATGAGCACAGATAAAGTTCCTTAAGCCAAATATGGAATAGACAAGAGCTACTCCTTGCTCAACGAAATGGACTCAACACCCCATATTAAACGCCTAAGAATGTACCTGACTAGAAAGTATCTTAAAACCTATGGATTGCTATGTCTCCGAAAGAGAATCAAGCGTGTGTACAGGGGCATAAACGCAGCAGTGATAGGATTGGAGAGGTTCGGTGAGCAAATGAAGACCCTTTGAAGTCATATTGCATGGTACCCATTCCACGGGTCACAACTCTCCAGGTTTCAGGGATTCTTCCTTCAGCTAAAACATGCATGTGGAACCCAGAGTATGATCAACCGTGTGATCGGGAGACGTGTTCAAATATGTCTCCGTTCTCGTCCCCTGGTACTCGGGTGCAACATTCCAGACGCTTTACTAACACTCTCCCGACTTGGAGAGTCAGTGCCTTTAACCTCCTGTTTGGCCCAGTTTGCAATTTCTGCGGAAGATGAACAGGAATAGGGAGAACCAATGAGAGACTAGCTGGAGGTGTCTGGACGGGCAAATTTAACTCTCATTTCCCACCAGGAAGAGGAATTAACCAAAGGCTCAGCGTGCCGTGCCGGAACCAGATTAGGGCCTGAAGCAATCCTGCGGTGTTGTGGCCAGCGCACAAGAAAGCGAGTTGAAGAAAGGAGCTCAGGGGCACTGTAATTCACAAACGTGCAGAGTTATAAATGACAGCTATCGTCCAAAAATATACTGAAGTAAGGCTGCCAAGAGGACTTGAAAGTGGGGCAGAATTGCAGGAAACCGATTTCAGGAGGTAGACTGGAATTGCATTGAAAGCATAGGAAAAGAGGCAGAACGTCCACAATGATGCACTTGGCCAAAAAGGGCGTATGCGTTTTTTCCTGAATATATTCAGGAAAAAACGCATACGCCCTTTTTGGCCAACCAAGCAAGCTTGCAAAGGAAATCTGCACTACAATGAAGTCTCACTTCCCCCCGGTCAAAAGGGCCATCTGAAAAAAGTGTAAAATCCAGAAAGGCAGGACAGGCCATGGAGAACTGGGAGCCTTGTTATGCTGATGGGCGGGATGTAAATTGCCAACAGCCACTCGGGAGAAGTGTATGGTGTTTCCTGAAACATCTAAAAAACAAAGCAACAGAGCCTAGGGCACTTCCACTTATGGTCCTATAGCTTAGGGAAATGAAAATGAAAAAGACACAGCCACCACAAAGTTTGGGACGGCTCTGTTTACAAGAACCTCGTTTACGGTACAAGTTCAATATCGCAGAAAGTGAAAAATGGATGAAGAAGTTGTGGTACTTACGTACAATGCAATATCACTCAGCACTGACATCTATGTCATCAGGCCCGTAGCAGCATAATGAGTGGATTCAGGTATGATGATTCTACCTGAAATAAGTCACGCAGAAAAAGAAACATCATAAGATATCACTAATACACGGAATGTAAACTTGGCTACACAGGAACTGGATTACAAAACAGAACAGGGTCTCAAATTTAGAAAACCAACTTATGCTTGCTTAAGGGGAAAGGTGAGTTGGGGTGCTGCATAAAACCAGAGATTGAAATGAGCACAGAGTAAATTCCTTAAGCCAATTATGGAATAGACAAGAGTTACTCCTTGTTCAACGAAATGGACTCAACACCCCATATTAAACGCCTAAGAATGTACCTGACTAGTAAGTATCTTAAAACCTATGGATTGCTATGTCTCCGAAAGGGAATCAAGCGTGTGTACAGGGGCATAAACGCAGCAGTGATAGGATTGGAGAGGTTCGGTGAGCAAATGAAGACCATTTGAAGTCATATTGCATGGTACCCATTCCACGGGTCTCAACTCTCCAGGTTTAAGGGATTCTTCCTTCAGCTAAAACATGCATGTGGAACCCAGAGTATGATCAACCGTGTGATCGGGAGACGTCTTCAAATATGTCTCCGTTCTCGTCCCCTGGTACTCGGGTGCAACATTCCAGACACTTTACTAACACTCTCCCGACTTGGAGAGTCAGTGCCTTTAACCTCCTGTTTGGCCCAGTTTGCAATTTCTGCGGAAGATGAACAGGAATAGGGAGAACCAATGAGAGACTAGCAGGAGGTGTCTGGACGGGCAAATTTAACTCTCATTTCCCACCAGGAAGAGGAATTAACCAAAGGCTCAGCGTGCCGTGCCGGAACCACATTAGGGCCTGAAGCAATCCTGCGGTGTTGTGGCCAGCTCACAAGAAAGCGAGTTGAAGAAAGGAGCTCAGGGGCACTGTAATTCACAAACCTGCAGAGTTATAAATGACAGCTATCGTCCAAAAATATACTGAAGTAAGGCTGTCAAGAGGACTTGAAAGCGGGGCAGAATTGCAGGAAACCGATTTCAGGAGGTAGACTGGAATTGCATTCAAAGCATAGGAAAAGAGGCAGAACGTCCACAATGATGCACTTGGCCAAAAAGGGCGTATGCGTTTTTTCCTGAATATATTCAGGAAAAAACGCATACGCCCTTTTTGGCCAACCAAGCAAGCTTGCAAAGGAAATCTGCACTACAATGAAGTCTCACTTCCCCCCGGTCAAAAGGGCCATCTGAAAAAAGTGTAAAATCCAGAAAGGCAGGACAGGCCATGGAGAACTGGGAGCCTTGTTATGCTGATGGGCGGGATGTAAATTGCCAACAGCCACTCGGGAGAAGTGTATGGTGTTTCCTAAAACATCTAAAAAACAAAGCAACAGAGCCTAGGACACTTCCACTTATGGTCCTATAGATTAGGGAAATGAAAATCAAAAAGACACAGCCACCCCAAAGTTTGGGACGGCTCTGTTTACAAGAACCTCGTTTACGGTACAAGTTCAATATCGCAGAAAGTGAAAAATGGATGAAGAAGTTGTGGTACTTACGTACAATGCAATATCACTCAGCACTGACATCTATGCCATCAGGCCCGCAGCAGCATAATGAGTGGATTCAGGTATGATGATTCTACCTGAAATAAGTCACGCAGAAAAAGAAACATCATAAGATATCACTAATACACGGAATGTAAACTTGGCTACACAGGAACTGGATTACAAAACAGAACAGGGTCTCAAATTTAGAAAACCAACTTATGCTTGCTTAAGGGGAAAGGTGAGTTGGGGTGCTGCATAAAACCGGAGATTGAAATGAGCACAGATAAAGTTCCTTAAGCCAAATATGGAATAGACAAGAGCTACTCCTTGCTCAACGAAATGGACTCAACACCCCATATTAAACGCCTAAGTATGTACCTGACTAGTAAGTATCTTAAAACCTATGGATTGCTATGTCTCCGAAAGAGAATCAAGCGTGTGTACAGGGGCATAAACGCAGCAGTGATAGGATTGGAGAGGTTCGGTGAGCAAATGAAGACCCTTTGAAGTCATATTGCATGGTACCCATTCCACGGGTCACAACTCTCCAGGTTTCAGGGATTCTTCCTTCAGCTAAAACATGCATGTGGAACCCAGAGTATGATCAACCGTGTGATCGGGAGACGTGTTCAAATATGTCTCCGTTCTCGTCCCCTGGTACTCGGGTGCAACATTCCAGACGCTTTACTAACACTCTCCCGACTTGGAGAGTCAGTGCCTTTAACCTCCTGTTTGGCCCAGTTTGCAATTTCTGCGGAAGATGAACAGGAATAGGGAGAACCAATGAGAGACTAGCTGGAGGTGTCTGGACGGGCAAATTTAACTCTCATTTCCCACCAGGAAGAGGAATTAACCAAAGGCTCAGCGTGCCGTGCCGGAACCAGATTAGGGCCTGAAGCAATCCTGCGGTGTTGCGGCCAGCTCACAAGAAAGCGAGTTGAAGAAAGGAGCTCAGGGGCACTGTAATTCACAAACTTGCAGAGTTATAAATGACAGCTATCGTCCAAAAATATACTGAAGTAAGGCTGCCAAGAGGACTTGAAAGCGGGGCAGAATTGCAGGAAACCGATTTCAGGAGGTAGACTGGAATTGCATTTAAAGCATAGGAAAAGAGGCAGAACGTCCACAATGATGCACTTGGCCAAAAAGGGCATATGCGTTTTTTCCTGAATATATTCAGGAAAAAACGCATACGTCCTTTTTGGTCAACCAAGCAAGCTTGCAAAGGAAATCTGCACTACAATGAAGTCTCACTTCCCCCCGGTCAAAAGGGCCATCTGAAAAAAGTGTAAAATCCAGAAAGGCAGGACAGGCCATGGAGAACTGGGAGCCTTGTTATGCTGATGGGCGGGATGTAAATTGCCAACAGCCACTCGGGAGAAGTGTATGTGTTTCCTGAAACATCTAAAAAACAAAGCAACAGAGCCTAGGGCACTTCCACTTATGGTCCTATAGCTTAGGGAAATGAAAATCAAAAAGACACAGCCACCCCAAAGTTTGGGACGGCTCTGTTTACAAGAACCTCGTTTACGGTACAAGTTCAATATCGCAGAAAGTGAAAAATGGATGAAGAAGTTGTGGTACTTACGTACAATGCAATATCACTCAGCACTGACATCTATGTCATCAGGCCCGCAGCAGCATAATGAGTGGATTCAGGTATGATGATTCTACCTGAAATAAGTCACACAGAAAAAGAAACATCATAAGATATCACTAATACACGGAATGTAAACTTGGCTACACAGGAACTGGATTACAAAACAGAACAGGGTCTCAAATTTAGAAAACCAACTTATGCTTGCTTAAGGGGAAAGGTGAGTTGGGGTGCTGCATAAAACCAGAGATTGAAATGAGCACAGAGTAAGTTCCTTAAGCCAAATATGGAATAGACAAGAGCTACTCCTTGCTCAACGAAATGGACTCAACACCCCATATTAAACGCCTAAGAATGTACCTGACTTGTAAGTATCTTAAAACTTATGGATTGCTATGTCTCTGAAAGGGAATCAAGCGTGTGTACAGGGGCATAAACGCAGCAGTGATAGGATTGGAGAGGTTCGGTGAGCAAATGAACACCCTTTGAAGTCATATTGCATGGTACCCATTCCACGGGTCTCAACTCTCCAGGTTTAAGGGATTCTTCCTTCAGCTAAACCATGCATGTGGAACCCAGAGTATGATCAACCGTGTGATCGGGAGACGTCTTCAAATATGTCTCCGTTCTCGTCCCCTGGTACTCGGGTGCAACATTCCAGATGCTTTACTAACACTCTCCCGACTTGGAGAGTCAGTGCCTTTAAACTCCTGTTTGGCCCAGTTTGCAATTTCTGTGGAAGATGAACAGGAATAAGGAGAACCAATGAGAGACTAGCTGGAGGTGTCTGGACGGGCAAATTTAACTCTCATTTCCCACCAGGAAGAGGAATTAACCAAAGGCTCAGCGTGCCGTGCCGGAACCAGATTAGGGCCTGAAGCAATCCTGCGGTGTTGTGGCCAGCGCACAAGAAAGCGAGTTGAAGAAAGGAGCTCAGGGACACTGTAATTCACAAACCTGCAGAGTTATAAATGACAGCTATCGTCCAAAAATATACTGAAGTAAGGCTGCCAAGAGGACTTGAAAGTGGGGCAGAATTGCAGGAAACCGATTTCAGGAGGTAGACTGGAATTGCATTGAAAGCATAGGAAAAGAGGCAGAACGTCCACAATGATGCACTTGGCCAAAAAGGGCGTATGCGTTTTTTCCTGAATATATTCAGGAAAAAACGCATACGCCCTTTTTGGCCAACCAAGCAAGCTTGCAAAGGAAATCTGCACTACAATGAAGTCTCACTTCCCCCCGGTCAAAAGGGCCATCTGAAAAAAGTGTAAAATCCAGAAAGGCAGGACAGGCCATGGAGAACTGGGAGCCTTGTTATGCTGATGGGCGGGATGTAAATTGCCAACAGACACTCGGGAGAAGTGTATGGTGTTTCCTGAAACATCTAAAAAACAAAGCAACAGAGCCTAGGGCACTTCCACTTATGGTCCTATAGCTTAGGGAAATTAAAATCAAAAAGACACAGCCACCCCAAAGTTTGGGACGCCTCTGTTTACAAGAACCTCGTTTACCGTACAAGTTCAATATCACAGAAAGTGAAAAATGGATAAAGAACTTGTGGTACTTACGTACAATGCAGTATCACTCAGCAATGAAATCTATGTCATCAGGCCCGTAGCAGCATAATGAGTGGATTCAGGTACGATGATTCTCACTGAAATAAGTCACACAGAAAAAGAAACATCATAAGATATCACTAATACACGGAATGTAAACTTGGCTACACAGGAACTGAATTCCAAAACAGAACAGGGTCTCAAATTTAGAAAACCAACTTATGCTTGCTTAAGGGGAAAGGTGAGTTGGGGTGCTGCATAAAACCAGAGATTGAAATGAGCACAGATAAAGTTCCTTAAGCCAAATATGGACTAGACAAGAGCTACTCCTTGCTCAACGAAATGGACTCAACACCCCATATTAAACGCCTAAGAATGTACCTGACTAGTAAGTATCTTAAAACCTATGGATTGCTATGTCTCCAAAAGAGAATCAAGTGTGTGTACAGGGGCATAAACGCAGCAGTGATAGGATTGGAGAGGTTCGGTGAGCAAATGAAGACCCTTTGAAGTCATATTGCATGGTACCCATTCCACGGGTCTCAACTCTCCAGGTTTAAGGTATTCTTCCTTCAGCTAAAACATGCATGTGGAACCCAGAGTATGATCAACCATGTGAACGGGAGACGTGTTCAAATATGTCTCAGTTTTCCTCCCCTGGTACTCGGGTGCAACATTCCAGACGCTTTACTAACACTCTCCCCACTTGGAGAGTCAGCGCCTTTAACCTCCTGTTTGGCCCAGTTTGCAATTTCTGCGGAAGATGAACTGGAATAGTGAGAACCAATGAGAGACTAGCAGGAGGTGTCTGGACGGGCAAATTTAACTCTCATTTCCCACCAGGAAGAGGAAATAACCAAAGGCTCAGCGTGCCGTGCCGGAACCAGATTAGGGCCTGAAGCCATTCTGTGGTGTTGCGGCCAGCTCAAAAGAAAGCGAGTTGAAGAAAGGAGCTCAGGGGCACTGTAATTCACAAACCTGCAGCGTTATAAATGACAGCTTTCGTCCAAAAATATACTGAAGTAAGGCTGCCAAGAGGACTTGAAAGCGGGGCAGAATTGCAGGAAACCGATTTCAGGAGGTAGACTGGAATTGCATTCAAAGCATAGGAAAAGAGGCAGAACGCCCACAATGATGCACTTGGCCAAAAAGGGCGTATGCGTTTTTTCCTGAATATATTCAGGAAAAAACGCATACGCCCTTTTTGGCCAACCAAGCAAGCTTGCAAAGGAAATCTGCACTACAATGAAGTCTCACTTCCCCCCGGTCAAAAGGGCCATCTGAAAAAAGTGTAAAATCCAGAAAGGCAGGACAGGCCATGGAGAACTGGGAGCCTTGTTATGCTGATGGGCGGGATGTAAATTGCCAACAGACACTCGGGAGAAGTGTATGGTGTTTCCTGAAACATCTAAAAAACAAAGCAACAGAGCCTAGGGCACTTCCACTTATGGTCCTATAGCTTAGGGAAATTAAAATCAAAAAGACACAGCCACCCCAAAGTTTGGGACGCCTCTGTTTACAAGAACCTCGTTTACCGTACAAGTTCAATATCACAGAAAGTGAAAAATGGATAAAGAACTTGTGGTACTTACGTACAATGCAGTATCACTCAGCAATGACATCTATGTCATCAGGCCCGTAGCAGCATAATGAGTGGATTCAGGTACGATGATTCTCACTGAAATAAGTCACACAGAAAAAGAAACATCATAAGATATCACTAATACACGGAATGTAAACTTGGCTACACAGGAACTGAATTCCAAAACAGAACAGGGTCTCAAATTTAGAAAACCAACTTATGCTTGCTTAAGGGGAAAGGTGAGTTGGGGTGCTGCATAAAACCAGAGATTGAAATGAGCACAGATAAAGTTCCTTAAGCCAAATATGGACTAGACAAGAGCTACTCCTTGCTCAACGAAATGGACTCAACACCCCATATTAAACGCCTAAGAATGTACCTGACTAGTAAGTATCTTAAAACCTATGGATTGCTATGTCTCCAAAAGAGAATCAAGCGTGTGTACAGGGGCATAAACGCAGCAGTGATAGGATTGGAGAGGTTCGGTGAGCAAATGAAGACCCTTTGAAGTCATATTGCATGGTACCCATTCCACGGGTCTCAACTCTCCAGGTTTAAGGTATTCTTCCTTCAGCTAAAACATGCATGTGGAACCCAGAGTATGATCAACCATGTGAACGGGAGACGTGTTCAAATACGTCTCAGTTTTCCTCCCCTGGTACTCGGGTGCAACATTCCAGACGCTTTACTAACACTCTCCCCACTTGGAGAGTCAGCGCCTTTAACCTCCTGTTTGGCCCAGTTTGCAATTTCTGCGGAAGATGAACAGGAATAGGGAACACCAATGAGAGACTAGCTGGAGGTGTCTGGACGGGCAAATTTAACTCTCATTTCCCACCAGGAAGAGGAAATAACCAAAGGCTCAGCGTGCCGGGCCGGAACCAGATTAGGGCCTGAAGCCATCCTGCGGTGTTGCGGCCAGCTCAAAAGAAAGCGAGTTGAAGAAAGGAGCTCAGGGGCACTGTAATTCACAAACCTGCAGAGTTATAAATGACAGCTATCGTCCAAAAATATACTGAAGTAAGGCTGCCAAGAGGACTTGAAAGCGGGGCAGAATTGCAGGAAACCGATTTCAGGAGGTAGACTGGAATTGCATTGAAAGCATAGGAAAAGAGGCAGAACGCCCACAATGATGCACTTGGCCAAAAAGGGCGTATGCGTTTTTTCCTGAATATATTCAGGAAAAAACGCATACGCCCTTTTTGGCCAACCAAGCAAGCTTGCAAAGGAAATCTGCACTACAATGAAGTCTCACTTCCCCCCGGTCAAAAGGGCCATCTGAAAAAAGTGTAAAATCCAGAAAGGCAGGACAGGCCATGGAGAACTGGGAGCCTTGTTATGCTGATGGGCGGGATGTAAATTGCCAACAGACACTCGGGAGAAGTGTATGGTGTTTCCTGAAACATCTAAACAACAAAGCAACAGAGCCTAGGGCACTTCCACTTATGGTCCTATAGCTTAGGGAAATTAAAATCAAAAAGACACAGCCACCCCAAAGTTTGGGACGCCTCTGTTTACAAGAACCTCGTTTACCGTACAAGTTCAATATCACAGAAAGTGAAAAATGGATAAAGAACTTGTGGTACTTACGTACAATGCAGTATCACTCAGCAATGAAATCTATGTCATCAGGCCCGTAGCAGCATAATGAGTGGATTCAGGTACGATGATTCTCACTGAAATAAGTCACACAGAAAAAGAAACATCATAAGATATCACTAATACACGGAATGTAAACTTGGCTACACAGGAACTGAATTCCAAAACAGAACAGGGTCTCAAATTTAGAAAACCAACTTATGCTTGCTTAAGGGGAAAGGTGAGTTGGGGTGCTGCATAAAACCAGAGATTGAAATGAGCACAGATAAAGTTCCTTAAGCCAAATATGGACTAGACAAGAGCTACTCCTTGCTCAACGAAATGGACTCAACACCGCATATTTAACGCCTAAGAATGTACCTGACTAGTAAGTATCTTAAAACCTATGGATTGCTATGTCTCCAAAAGAGAATCAAGCGTGTGTACAGGGGCATAAACGCAGCAGTGATAGGATTGGAGAGGTTCGGTGAGCAAATGAAGACCCTTTGAAGTCATATTGCATGGTACCCATTCCACGGGTCTCAACTCTCCAGGTTTAAGGTATTCTTCCTTCAGCTAAAACATGCATGTGGAACCCAGAGTATGATCAACCATGTGAACGGGAGACGTGTTCAAATACGTCTCAGTTTTCCTCCCCTGGTACTCGGGTGCAACATTCCAGACGCTTTACTAACACTCTCCCCACTTGGAGAGTCAGCGCCTTTAACCTCCTGTTTGGCCCAGTTTGCAATTTCTGCGGAAGGTGAACAGGAATAGGGAACACCAATGAGAGACTAGCTGGAGGTGTCTGGACGGGCAAATTTAACTCTCATTTCCCACCAGGAAGAGGAAATAACCAAAGGCTCAGCGTGCCGTGCCGGAACCAGATTAGGGCCTGAAGCCATCCTGCGGTGTTGCGGCCAGCTCAAAAGAAAGCGAGTTGAAGAAAGGAGCTCAGGGGCACTGTAATTCACAAACCTGCAGCGTTATAAATGACAGCTTTCGTCCAAAAATATACTGAAGTAAGGCTGCCAAGAGGACTTGAAAGTGGGGCAGAATTGCAGGAAACCGATTTCAGGAGGTAGACTGGAATTGCATTGAAAGCATAGGAAAAGAGGCAGAACGTCCACAATGATGCACTTGGCCAAAAAGGGCGTATGCGTTTTTTCCTGAATATATTCAGGAAAAAACGCATACGCCCTTTTTGGCCAACCAAGCAAGCTTGCAAAGGAAATCTGCACTACAATGAAGTCTCACTTCCCCCCGGTCAAAAGGGCCATCTGAAAAAAGTGTAAAATCCAGAAAGGCAGGACAGGCCATGGAGAACTGGGAGCCTTGTTATGCTGATGGGCGGGATGTAAATTGCCAACAGACACTCGGGAGAAGTGTATGGTGTTTCCTGAAACATCTAAAAAACAAAGCAACAGAGCCTAGGGCACTTCCACTTATGGTCCTATAGCTTAGGGAAATTAAAATCAAAAAGACACAGCCACCCCAAAGTTTGGGACGCCTCTGTTTACAAGAACCTCGTTTACCGTACAAGTTCAATATCACAGAAAGTGAAAAATGGATAAAGAACTTGTGGTACTTACGTACAATGCAGTATCACTCAGCAATGAAATCTATGTCATCAGGCCCGTAGCAGCATAATGAGTGGATTCAGGTACGATGATTCTCACTGAAATAAGTCACACAGAAAAAGAAACATCATAAGATATCACTAATACACGGAATGTAAACTTGGCTACACAGGAACTGAATTCCAAAACAGAACAGGGTCTCAAATTTAGAAAACCAACTTATGCTTGCTTAAGGGGAAAGGTGAGTTGGGGTGCTGCATAAAACCAGAGATTGAAATGAGCACAGATAAAGTTCCTTAAGCCAAATATGGACTAGACAAGAGCTACTCCTTGCTCAACGAAATGGACTCAACACCCCATATTAAACGCCTAAGAATGTACCTGACTAGTAAGTATCTTAAAACCTATGGATTGCTATGTCTCCAAAAGAGAATCAAGCGTGTGTACAGGGGCATAAACGCAGCAGTGATAGGATTGGAGAGGTTCGGTGAGCAAATGAAGACCCTTTGAAGTCATATTGCATGGTACCCATTCCACGGGTCTCAACTCTCCAGGTTTAAGGTATTCTTCCTTCAGCTAAAACATGCATGTGGAACCCAGAGTATGATCAACCATGTGAACGGGAGACGTGTTCAAATACGTCTCAGTTTTCCTCCCCTGGTACTCGGGTGCAACATTCCAGACGCTTTACTAACACTCTCCCCACTTGGAGAGTCAGCGCCTTTAACCTCCTGTTTGGCCCAGTTTGCAATTTCTGCGGAAGATGAACAGGAATAGGGAACACCAATGAGAGACTAGCTGGAGGTGTCTGGACGGGCAAATTTAACTCTCATTTCCCACCAGGAAGAGGAAATAACCAAAGGCTCAGCGTGCCGGGCCGGAACCAGATTAGGGCCTGAAGCCATCCTGCGGTGTTGCGGCCAGCTCAAAAGAAAGCGAGTTGAAGAAAGGAGCTCAGGGGCACTGTAATTCACAAACCTGCAGAGTTATAAATGACAGCTATCGTCCAAAAATATACTGAAGTAAGGCTGCCAAGAGGACTTGAAAGCGGGGCAGAATTGCAGGAAACCGATTTCAGGAGGTAGACTGGAATTGCATTGAAAGCATAGGAAAAGAGGCAGAACGCCCACAATGATGCACTTGGCCAAAAAGGGCGTATGCGTTTTTTCCTGAATATATTCAGGAAAAAACGCATACGCCCTTTTTGGCCAACCAAGCAAGCTTGCAAAGGAAATCTGCACTACAATGAAGTCTCACTTCCCCCCGGTCAAAAGGGCCATCTGAAAAAAGTGTAAAATCCAGAAAGGCAGGACAGGCCATGGAGAACTGGGAGCCTTGTTATGCTGATGGGCGGGATGTAAATTGCCAACAGACACTCGGGAGAAGTGTATGGTGTTTCCTGAAACATCTAAACAACAAAGCAACAGAGCCTAGGGCACTTCCACTTATGGTCCTATAGCTTAGGGAAATTAAAATCAAAAAGACACAGCCACCCCAAAGTTTGGGACGCCTCTGTTTACAAGAACCTCGTTTACCGTACAAGTTCAATATCACAGAAAGTGAAAAATGGATAAAGAACTTGTGGTACTTACGTACAATGCAGTATCACTCAGCAATGAAATCTATGTCATCAGGCCCGTAGCAGCATAATGAGTGGATTCAGGTACGATGATTCTCACTGAAATAAGTCACACAGAAAAAGAAACATCATAAGATATCACTAATACACGGAATGTAAACTTGGCTACACAGGAACTGAATTCCAAAACAGAACAGGGTCTCAAATTTAGAAAACCAACTTATGCTTGCTTAAGGGGAAAGGTGAGTTGGGGTGCTGCATAAAACCAGAGATTGAAATGAGCACAGATAAAGTTCCTTAAGCCAAATATGGAATAGACAAGAGCTACTCCTTGCTCAATGAAATGGACTCAACACCGCATATTAAACGCCTAAGAATGTACCTGACTAGTAAGTATCTTAAAACCTATGGATTGCTATGTCTCCAAAAGAGAATCAAGCGTGTGTACAGGGGCATAAACGCAGCAGTGATAGGATTGGAGAGGTTCGGTGAGCAAATGAAGACCCTTTGAAGTCATATTGCATGGTACCCATTCCACGGGTCTCAACTCTCCAGGTTTAAGGTATTCTTCCTTCAGCTAAAACATGCATGTGGAACCCAGAGTATGATCAACCATGTGAACGGGAGACGTGTTCAAATACGTCTCAGTTTTCCTCCCCTGGTACTCGGGTGCAACATTCCAGACGCTTTACTAACACTCTCCCCACTTGGAGAGTCAGCGCCTTTAACCTCCTGTTTGGCCCAGTTTGCAATTTCTGCGGAAGATGAACAGGAATAGGGAACACCAATGAGAAACTAGCTGGAGGTGTCTGGACGGGCAAATTTAACTCTCATTTCCCACCAGGAAGAGGAAATAACCAAAGGCTCAGCGTGCCGTGCCGGAACCAGATTAGGGCCTGAAGCCATCCTGCGGTGTTGCGGCCAGCTCAAAAGAAAGCGAGTTGAAGAAAGGAGCTCAGGGGCACTGTAATTCACAAACCTGCAGCGTTATAAATGACAGCTATCATCCAAAAATATACTGAAGTAAGGCTGCCAAGAGGACTTGAAAGCGGGGCAGAATTGCAGGAAACCGATTTCAGGAGGTAGACTGGAATTGCATTGAAAGCATAGGAAAAGAGGCAGAACGTCCACAATGATGCACTTGGCCAAAAAGGGCGTATGCGTTTTTTCCTGAATATATTCAGGAAAAAACGCATACGCCCTTTTTGGCCAACCAAGCAAGCTTGCAAAGGAAATCTGCACTACAATGAAGTCTCACTTCCCCCCGGTCAAAAGGGCCATCTGAAAAAAGTGTAAAATCCAGAAAGGCAGGACAGGCCATGGAGAACTGGGAGCCTTGTTATGCTGATGGGCGGGATGTAAATTGCCAACAGACACTCGGGAGAAGTGTATGGTGTTTCCTGAAACATCTAAACAACAAAGCAACAGAGCCTAGGGCACTTCCACTTATGGTCCTATAGCTTAGGGAAATTAAAATCAAAAAGACACAGCCACCCCAAAGTTTGGGACGCCTCTGTTTACAAGAACCTCGTTTACCGTACAAGTTCAATATCACAGAAAGTGAAAAATGGATAAAGAACTTGTGGTACTTACGTACAATGCAGTATCACTCAGCAATGAAATCTATGTCATCAGGCCCGTAGCAGCATAATGAGTGGATTCAGGTACGATGATTCTCACTGAAATAAGTCACACAGAAAAAGAAACATCATAAGATATCAGTAATACACGGAATGTAAACTTGGCTACACAGGAACTGAATTACAGAACAGAACAGGGTCTCAAATTTAGAAAACCAACTTATGCTTGCTTAAGGGGAAAGGTGAGTTGGGGTGCTGCATAAAACCAGAGATTGAAATAAGCACAGATAAAGTTCCTTAAGCCAAATATGGAATAGACAAGAGCTACTCCTTGCTCAACGAAATGGACTCAACACCCCATATTAAACGCCTAAGAATGTACCTGACTAGTAAGTATCTTAAAACCTATGGATTGCTATGTCTCCAAAAGAGAATCAAGCGTGTGTACAGGGGCATAAACGCAGCAGTGATAGGATTGGAGAGGTTCGGTGAGCAAATGAAGACCCTTTGAAGTCATATTGCATGGTACCCATTCCACGGGTCTCAACTCTCCAGGTTTAAGGTATTCTTCCTTCAGCTAAAACATGCATGTGGAACCCAGAGTATGATCAACCATGTGAACGGGAGACGTGTTCAAATATGTCTCAGTTTTCCTCCCCTGGTACTCGGGTGCAACATTCCAGACGCTTTACTAACACTCTCCCCACTTGGAGAGTCAGCGCCTTTAACCTCCTGTTTGGCCCAGTTTGCAATTTCTGCGGAAGATGAACTGGAATAGTGAGAACCAATGAGAGACTAGCAGGAGGTGTCTGGACGGGCAAATTTAACTCTCATTTCCCACCAGGAAGAGGAAATAACCAAAGGCTCAGCGTGCCGTGCCGGAACCAGATTAGGGCCTGAAGCCATTCTGTGGTGTTGCGGCCAGCTCAAAAGAAAGCGAGTTGAAGAAAGGAGCTCAGGGGCACTGTAATTCACAAACCTGCAGCGTTATAAATGACAGCTTTCGTCCAAAAATATACTGAAGTAAGGCTGCCAAGAGGACTTGAAAGCGGGGCAGAATTGCAGGAAACCGATTTCAGGAGGTAGACTGGAATTGCATTGAAAGCATAGGAAAAGAGGCAGAACGTCCACAATGATGCACTTGGCCAAAAAGGGCGTATGCGTTTTTTCCTGAATATATTCAGGAAAAAACGCATACGCCCTTTTTGGCCAACCAAGCAAGCTTGCAAAGGAAATCTGCACTACAATGAAGTCTCACTTCCCCCCGGTCAAAAGGGCCATCTGAAAAAAGTGTAAAATCCAGAAAGGCAGGACAGGCCATGGAGAACTGGGAGCCTTGTTATGCTGATGGGCGGGATGTAAATTGCCAACAGACACTCGGGAGAAGTGTATGGTGTTTCCTGAAACATCTAAAAAACAAAGCAACAGAGCCTAGGGCACTTCCACTTATGGTCCTATAGCTTAGGGAAATTAAAATCAAAAAGACACAGCCACCCCAAAGTTTGGGACGCCTCTGTTTACAAGAACCTCGTTTACCGTACAAGTTCAATATCACAGAAAGTGAAAAATGGATAAAGAACTTGTGGTACTTACGTACAATGCAGTATCACTCAGCAATGAAATCTATGTCATCAGGCCCGTAGCAGCATAATGAGTGGATTCAGGTACGATGATTCTCACTGAAATAAGTCACACAGAAAAAGAAACATCATAAGATATCTCTAATACACGGAATGTAAACTTGGCTACACAGGAACTGAATTCCAAAACAGAACAGGGTCTCAAATTTAGAAAACCAACTTATGCTTGCTTAAGGGGAAAGGTGATTTGGGGTGCTGCATAAAACCAGAGATTGAAATGAGCACAGATAAAGTTCCTTAAGCCAAATATGGACTAGACAAGAGCTACTCCTTGCTCAACGAAATGGACTCAACACCCCATATTAAACGCCTAAGAATGTACCTGACTAGTAAGTATCTTAAAACCTATGGATTGCTATGTCTCCAAAAGAGAATCAAGCGTGTGTACAGGGGCATAAACGCAGCAGTGATAGGATTGGAGAGGTTCGGTGAGCAAATGAAGACCCTTTGAAGTCATATTGCATGGTACCCATTCCACGGGTCTCAACTCTCCAGGTTTAAGGTATTCTTCCTTCAGCTAAAACATGCATGTGGAACCCAGAGTATGATCAACCATGTGAACGGGAGACGTGTTCAAATACGTCTCAGTTTTCCTCCCCTGGTACTCGGGTGCAACATTCCAGACGCTTTACTAACACTCTCCCCACTTGGAGAGTCAGCGCCTTTAACCTCCTGTTTGGCCCAGTTTGCAATTTCTGCGGAAGATGAACAGGAATAGGGAACACCAATGAGAGACTAGCTGGAGGTGTCTGGACGGGCAAATTTAACTCTCATTTCCCACCAGGAAGAGGAAATAACCAAAGGCTCAGCGTGCCGGGCCGGAACCAGATTAGGGCCTGAAGCCATCCTGCGGTGTTGCGGCCAGCTCAAAAGAAAGCGAGTTGAAGAAAGGAGCTCAGGGGCACTGTAATTCACAAACCTGCAGAGTTATAAATGACAGCTATCGTCCAAAAATATACTGAAGTAAGGCTGCCAAGAGGACTTGAAAGCGGGGCAGAATTGCAGGAAACCGATTTCAGGAGGTAGACTGGAATTGCATTGAAAGCATAGGAAAAGAGGCAGAACGCCCACAATGATGCACTTGGCCAAAAAGGGCGTATGCGTTTTTTCCTGAATATATTCAGGAAAAAACGCATACGCCCTTTTTGGCCAACCAAGCAAGCTTGCAAAGGAAATCTGCACTACAATGAAGTCTCACTTCCCCCCGGTCAAAAGGGCCATCTGAAAAAAGTGTAAAATCCAGAAAGGCAGGACAGGCCATGGAGAACTGGGAGCCTTGTTATGCTGATGGGCGGGATGTAAATTGCCAACAGACACTCGGGAGAAGTGTATGGTGTTTCCTGAAACATCTAAACAACAAAGCAACAGAGCCTAGGGCACTTCCACTTATGGTCCTATAGCTTAGGGAAATTAAAATCAAAAAGACACAGCCACCCCAAAGTTTGGGACGCCTCTGTTTACAAGAACCTCGTTTACCGTACAAGTTCAATATCACAGAAAGTGAAAAATGGATAAAGAACTTGTGGTACTTACGTACAATGCAGTATCACTCAGCAATGAAATCTATGTCATCAGGCCCGTAGCAGCATAATGAGTGGATTCAGGTACGATGATTCTCACTGAAATAAGTCACACAGAAAAAGAAACATCATAAGATATCACTAATACACGGAATGTAAACTTGGCTACACAGGAACTGAATTCCAAAACAGAACAGGGTCTCAAATTTAGAAAACCAACTTATGCTTGCTTAAGGGGAAAGGTGAGTTGGGGTGCTGCATAAAACCAGAGATTGAAATGAGCACAGATAAAGTTCCTTAAGCCAAATATGGACTAGACAAGAGCTACTCCTTGCTCAACGAAATGGACTCAACACCGCATATTTAACGCCTAAGAATGTACCTGACTAGTAAGTATCTTAAAACCTATGGATTGCTATGTCTCCAAAAGAGAATCAAGCGTGTGTACAGGGGCATAAACGCAGCAGTGATAGGATTGGAGAGGTTCGGTGAGCAAATGAAGACCCTTTGAAGTCATATTGCATGGTACCCATTCCACGGGTCTCAACTCTCCAGGTTTAAGGTATTCTTCCTTCAGCTAAAACATGCATGTGGAACCCAGAGTATGATCAACCATGTGAACGGGAGACGTGTTCAAATACGTCTCAGTTTTCCTGCCCTGGTACTCGGGTGCAACATTCCAGACGCTTTACTAACACTCTCCCCACTTGGAGAGTCAGCGCCTTTAACCTCCTGTTTGGCCCAGTTTGCAATTTCTGCGGAAGATGAACAGGAATAGGGAACACCAATGAGAGACTAGCTGGAGGTGTCTGGACGGGCAAATTTAACTCTCATTTCCCACCAGGAAGAGGAAATAACCAAAGGCTCAGCGTGCCGTGCCGGAACCAGATTAGGGCCTGAAGCCATCCTGCGGTGTTGCGGCCAGCTCAAAAGAAAGCGAGTTGAAGAAAGGAGCTCAGGGACACTGTAATTCACAAACCTGCAGCGTTATAAATGACAGCTTTCGTCCAAAAATATACTGAAGTAAGGCTGCCAAGAGGACTTGAAAGCGGGGCAGAATTGCAGGAAACCGATTTCAGGAGGTAGACTGGAATTGCATTGAAAGCATAGGAAAAGAGGCAGAACGCCCACAATGATGCACTTGGCCAAAAAGGGCGTATGCGTTTTTTCCTGAATATATTCAGGAAAAAACGCATACGCCCTTTTTGGCCAACCAAGCAAGCTTGCAAAGGAAATCTGCACTACAATGAAGTCTCACTTCCCCCCGGTCAAAAGGGCCATCTGAAAAAAGTGTAAAATCCAGAAAGGCAGGACAGGCCATGGAGAACTGGGAGCCTTGTTATGCTGATGGGCGGGATGTAAATTGCCAACAGACACTCGGGAGAAGTGTATGGTGTTTCCTGAAACATCTAAACAACAAAGCAACAGAGCCTAGGGCACTTCCACTTATGGTCCTATAGCTTAGGGAAATTAAAATCAAAAAGACACAGCCACCCCAAAGTTTGGGACGCCTCTGTTTACAAGAACCTCGTTTACCGTACAAGTTCAATATCACAGAAAGTGAAAAATGGATAAAGAACTTGTGGTACTTACGTACAATGCAGTATCACTCAGCAATGAAATCTATGTCATCAGGCCCGTAGCAGCATAATGAGTGGATTCAGGTACGATGATTCTCACTGAAATAAGTCACACAGAAAAAGAAACATCATAAGATATCTCTAATACACGGAATGTAAACTTGGCTACACAGGAACTGAATTCCAAAACAGAACAGGGTCTCAAATTTAGAAAACCAACTTATGCTTGCTTAAGGGGAAAGGTGATTTGGGGTGCTGCATAAAACCAGAGATTGAAATGAGCACAGATAAAGTTCCTTAAGCCAAATATGGACTAGACAAGAGCTACTCCTTGCTCAACGAAATGGACTCAACACCCCATATTAAACGCCTAAGAATGTACCTGACTAGTAAGTATCTTAAAACCTATGGATTGCTATGTCTCCAAAAGAGAATCAAGCGTGTGTACAGGGGCATAAACGCAGCAGTGATAGGATTGGAGAGGTTCGGTGAGCAAATGAAGACCCTTTGAAGTCATATTGCATGGTACCCATTCCACGGGTCTCAACTCTCCAGGTTTAAGGTATTCTTCCTTCAGCTAAAACATGCATGTGGAACCCAGAGTATGATCAACCATGTGAACGGGAGACGTGTTCAAATACGTCTCAGTTTTCCTCCCCTGGTACTCGGGTGCAACATTCCAGACGCTTTACTAACACTCTCCCCACTTGGAGAGTCAGCGCCTTTAACCTCCTGTTTGGCCCAGTTTGCAATTTCTGCGGAAGATGAACAGGAATAGGGAACACCAATGAGAGACTAGCTGGAGGTGTCTGGACGGGCAAATTTAACTCTCATTTCCCACCAGGAAGAGGAAATAACCAAAGGCTCAGCGTGCCGGGCCGGAACCAGATTAGGGCCTGAAGCCATCCTGCGGTGTTGCGGCCAGCTCAAAAGAAAGCGAGTTGAAGAAAGGAGCTCAGGGGCACTGTAATTCACAAACCTGCAGAGTTATAAATGACAGCTATCGTCCAAAAATATACTGAAGTAAGGCTGCCAAGAGGACTTGAAAGCGGGGCAGAATTGCAGGAAACCGATTTCAGGAGGTAGACTGGAATTGCATTGAAAGCATAGGAAAAGAGGCAGAACGCCCACAATGATGCACTTGGCCAAAAAGGGCGTATGCGTTTTTTCCTGAATATATTCAGGAAAAAACGCATACGCCCTTTTTGGCCAACCAAGCAAGGTTGCAAAGGAAATCTGCACTACAATGAAGTCTCACTTCCCCCCGGTCAAAAGGGCCATCTGAAAAAAGTGTAAAATCCAGAAAGGCAGGACAGGCCATGGAGAACTGGGAGCCTTGTTATGCTGATGGGCGGGATGTAAATTGCCAACAGACACTCGGGAGAAGTGTATGGTGTTTCCTGAAACATCTAAACAACAAAGCAACAGAGCCTAGGGCACTTCCACTTATGGTCCTATAGCTTAGGGAAATTAAAATCAAAAAGACACAGCCACCCCAAAGTTTGGGACGCCTCTGTTTACAAGAACCTCGTTTACCGTACAAGTTCAATATCACAGAAAGTGAAAAATGGATAAAGAACTTGTGGTACTTACGTACAATGCAGTATCACTCAGCAATGAAATCTATGTCATCAGGCCCGTAGCAGCATAATGAGTGGATTCAGGTACGATGATTCTCACTGAAATAAGTCACACAGAAAAAGAAACATCATAAGATATCACTAATACACGGAATGTAAACTTGGCTACACAGGAACTGAATTCCAAAACAGAACAGGGTCTCAAATTTAGAAAACCAACTTATGCTTGCTTAAGGGGAAAGGTGAGTTGGGGTGCTGCATAAAACCAGAGATTGAAATGAGCACAGATAAAGTTCCTTAAGCCAAATATGGACTAGACAAGAGCTACTCCTTGCTCAACGAAATGGACTCAACACCGCATATTTAACGCCTAAGAATGTACCTGACTAGTAAGTATCTTAAAACCTATGGATTGCTATGTCTCCAAAAGAGAATCAAGCGTGTGTACAGGGGCATAAACGCAGCAGTGATAGGATTGGAGAGGTTCGGTGAGCAAATGAAGACCCTTTGAAGTCATATTGCATGGTACCCATTCCACGGGTCTCAACTCTCCAGGTTTAAGGTATTCTTCCTTCAGCTAAAACATGCATGTGGAACCCAGAGTATGATCAACCATGTGAACGGGAGACGTGTTCAAATACGTCTCAGTTTTCCTGCCCTGGTACTCGGGTGCAACATTCCAGACGCTTTACTAACACTCTCCCCACTTGGAGAGTCAGCGCCTTTAACCTCCTGTTTGGCCCAGTTTGCAATTTCTGCGGAAGATGAACAGGAATAGGGAACACCAATGAGAGACTAGCTGGAGGTGTCTGGACGGGCAAATTTAACTCTCATTTCCCACCAGGAAGAGGAAATAACCAAAGGCTCAGCGTGCCGTGCCGGAACCAGATTAGGGCCTGAAGCCATCCTGCGGTGTTGCGGCCAGCTCAAAAGAAAGCGAGTTGAAGAAAGGAGCTCAGGGACACTGTAATTCACAAACCTGCAGCGTTATAAATGACAGCTTTCGTCCAAAAATATACTGAAGTAAGGCTGCCAAGAGGACTTGAAAGCGGGGCAGAATTGCAGGAAACCGATTTCAGGAGGTAGACTGGAATTGCATTGAAAGCATAGGAAAAGAGGCAGAACGCCCACAATGATGCACTTGGCCAAAAAGGGCGTATGCGTTTTTTCCTGAATATATTCAGGAAAAAACGCATACGCCCTTTTTGGCCAACCAAGCAAGCTTGCAAAGGAAATCTGCACTACAATGAAGTCTCACTTCCCCCCGGTCAAAAGGGCCATCTGAAAAAAGTGTAAAATCCAGAAAGGCAGGACAGGCCATGGAGAACTGGGAGCCTTGTTATGCTGATGGGCGGGATGTAAATTGCCAACAGACACTCGGGAGAAGTGTATGGTGTTTCCTGAAACATCTAAACAACAAAGCAACAGAGCCTAGGGCACTTCCACTTATGGTCCTATAGCTTAGGGAAATTAAAATCAAAAAGACACAGCCACCCCAAAGTTTGGGACGCCTCTGTTTACAAGAACCTCGTTTACCGTACAAGTTCAATATCACAGAAAGTGAAAAATGGATAAAGAACTTGTGGTACTTACGTACAATGCAGTATCACTCAGCAATGAAATCTATGTCATCAGGCCCGTAGCAGCATAATGAGTGGATTCAGGTACGATGATTCTCACTGAAATAAGTCACACAGAAAAAGAAACATCATAAGATATCACTAATACACGGAATGTAAACTTGGCTACACAGGAACTGAATTCCAAAACAGAACAGGGTCTCAAATTTAGAAAACCAACTTATGCTTGCTTAAGGGGAAAGGTGAGTTGGGGTGCTGCATAAAACCAGAGATTGAAATGAGCACAGATAAAGTTCCTTAAGCCAAATATGGACTAGACAAGAGCTACTCCTTGCTCAACGAAATGGACTCAACACCCCATATTAAACGCCTAAGAATGTACCTGACTAGTAAGTATCTTAAAACCTATGGATTGCTATGTCTCCAAAAGAGAATCAAGCGTGTGTACAGGGGCATAAACGCAGCAGTGATAGGATTGGAGAGGTTCGGTGAGCAAATGAAGACCCTTTGAAGTCATATTGCATGGTACCCATTCCACGGGTCTCAACTCTCCAGGTTTAAGGTATTCTTCCTTCAGCTAAAACATGCATGTGGAACCCAGAGTATGATCAACCATGTGAACGGGAGACGTGTTCAAATACGTCTCAGTTTTCCTCCCCTGGTACTCGGGTGCAACATTCCAGACGCTTTACTAACACTCTCCCCACTTGGAGAGTCAGCGCCTTTAACCTCCTGTTTGGCCCAGTTTGCAATTTCTGCGGAAGATGAACAGGAATAGGGAACACCAATGAGAGACTAGCTGGAGGTGTCTGGACGGGCAAATTTAACTCTCATTTCCCACCAGGAAGAGGAAATAACCAAAGGCTCAGCGTGCCGTGCCGGAACCAGATTAGGGCCTGAAGCCATCCTGCGGTGTTGCGGCCAGCTCAAAAGAAAGCGAGTTGAAGAAAGGAGCTCAGGGGCACTGTAATTCACAAACCTGCAGAGTTATAAATGACAGCTATCGTCCAAAAATATACTGAAGTAAGGCTGCCAAGAGGACTTGAAAGCGGGGCAGAATTGTAGGAAACCGATTTCAGGAGGTAGACTGGAATTGCTTTGAAAGCATAGGAAAAGAGGCAGAACGTCCACAATGATGCACTTGGCCAAAAAGGGCGTATGCGTTTTTTCCTGAATATATTCAGGAAAAAACGCATACGCCCTTTTTGGCCAACCAAGCAAGCTTGCAAAGGAAATCTGCACTACAATGAAGTCTCACTTCCCCCCGGTCAAAAGGGCCATCTGAAAAAAGTGTAAAATCCAGAAAGGCAGGACAGGCCATGGAGAACTGGGAGCCTTGTTATGCTGATGGGCGGGATGTAAATTGCCAACAGACACTCGGGAGAAGTGTATGGTGTTTCCTGAAACATCTAAAAAACAAAGCAACAGAGCCTAGGGCACTTCCACTTATGGTCCTATAGCTTAGGGAAATTAAAATCAAAAAGACACAGCCACCCCAAAGTTTGGGACGCCTCTGTTTACAAGAACCTCGTTTACCGTACAAGTTCAATATCACAGAAAGTGAAAAATGGATAAAGAACTTGTGGTACTTACGTACAATGCAGTATCACTCAGCAATGAAATCTATGTCATCAGGCCCGTAGCAGCATAATGAGTGGATTCAGGTACGATGATTCTCACTGAAATAAGTCACACAGAAAAAGAAACATCATAAGATATCACTAATACACGGAATGTAAACTTGGCTACACAGGAACTGAATTCCAAAACAGAACAGGGTCTCAAATTTAGAAAACCAACTTATGCTTGCTTAAGGGGAAAGGTGAGTTGGGGTGCTGCATAAAACCAGAGATTGAAATGAGCACAGATAAAGTTCCTTAAGCCAAATATGGACTAGACAAGAGCTACTCCTTGCTCAACGAAATGGACTCAACACCCCATATTAAACGCCTAAGAATGTACCTGACTAGTAAGTATCTTAAAACCTATGGATTGCTATGTCTCCAAAAGAGAATCAAGCGTGTGTACAGGGGCATAAACGCAGCAGTGATAGGATTGGAGAGGTTCGGTGAGCAAATGAAGACCCTTTGAAGTCATATTGCATGGTACCCATTCCACGGGTCTCAACTCTCCAGGTTTAAGGTATTCTTCCTTCAGCTAAAACATGCATGTGGAACCCAGAGTATGATCAACCATGTGAACGGGAGACGTGTTCAAATACGTCTCAGTTTTCCTCCCCTGGTACTCGGGTGCAACATTCCAGACGCTTTACTAACACTCTCCCCACTTGGAGAGTCAGCGCCTTTAACCTCCTGTTTGGCCCAGTTTGCAATTTCTGCGGAAGATGAACAGGAATAGGGAACACCAATGAGAGACTAGCTGGAGGTGTCTGGACGGGCAAATTTAACTCTCATTTCCCACCAGGAAGAGGAAATAACCAAAGGCTCAGCGTGCCGGGCCGGAACCAGATTAGGGCCTGAAGCCATCCTGCGGTGTTGCGGCCAGCTCAAAAGAAAGCGAGTTGAAGAAAGGAGCTCAGGGGCACTGTAATTCACAAACCTGCAGAGTTATAAATGACAGCTATCGTCCAAAAATATACTGAAGTAAGGCTGCCAAGAGGACTTGAAAGCGGGGCAGAATTGCAGGAAACCGATTTCAGGAGGTAGACTGGAATTGCATTGAAAGCATAGGAAAAGAGGCAGAACGCCCACAATGATGCACTTGGCCAAAAAGGGCGTATGCGTTTTTTCCTGAATATATTCAGGAAAAAACGCATACGCCCTTTTTGGCCAACCAAGCAAGCTTGCAAAGGAAATCTGCACTACAATGAAGTCTCACTTCCCCCCGGTCAAAAGGGCCATCTGAAAAAAGTGTAAAATCCAGAAAGGCAGGACAGGCCATGGAGAACTGGGAGCCTTGTTATGCTGATGGGCGGGATGTAAATTGCCAACAGACACTCGGGAGAAGTGTATGGTGTTTCCTGAAACATCTAAACAACAAAGCAACAGAGCCTAGGGCACTTCCACTTATGGTCCTATAGCTTAGGGAAATTAAAATCAAAAAGACACAGCCACCCCAAAGTTTGGGACGCCTCTGTTTACAAGAACCTCGTTTACCGTACAAGTTCAATATCACAGAAAGTGAAAAATGGATAAAGAACTTGTGGTACTTACGTACAATGCAGTATCACTCAGCAATGAAATCTATGTCATCAGGCCCGTAGCAGCATAATGAGTGGATTCAGGTACGATGATTCTCACTGAAATAAGTCACACAGAAAAAGAAACATCATAAGATATCACTAATACACGGAATGTAAACTTGGCTACACAGGAACTGAATTCCAAAACAGAACAGGGTCTCAAATTTAGAAAACCAACTTATGCTTGCTTAAGGGGAAAGGTGAGTTGGGGTGCTGCATAAAACCAGAGATTGAAATGAGCACAGATAAAGTTCCTTAAGCCAAATATGGAATAGACAAGAGCTACTCCTTGCTCAATGAAATGGACTCAACACCGCATATTAAACGCCTAAGAATGTACCTGACTAGTAAGTATCTTAAAACCTATGGATTGCTATGTCTCCAAAAGAGAATCAAGCGTGTGTACAGGGGCATAAACGCAGCAGTGATAGGATTGGAGAGGTTCGGTGAGCAAATGAAGACCCTTTGAAGTCATATTGCATGGTACCCATTCCACGGGTCTCAACTCTCCAGGTTTAAGGTATTCTTCCTTCAGCTAAAACATGCATGTGGAACCCAGAGTATGATCAACCATGTGAACGGGAGACGTGTTCAAATACGTCTCAGTTTTCCTCCCCTGGTACTCGGGTGCAACATTCCAGACGCTTTACTAACACTCTCCCCACTTGGAGAGTCAGCGCCTTTAACCTCCTGTTTGGCCCAGTTTGCAATTTCTGCGGAAGATGAACAGGAATAGGGAACACCAATGAGAAACTAGCTGGAGGTGTCTGGACGGGCAAATTTAACTCTCATTTCCCACCAGGAAGAGGAAATAACCAAAGGCTCAGCGTGCCGTGCCGGAACCAGATTAGGGCCTGAAGCCATCCTGCGGTGTTGCGGCCAGCTCAAAAGAAAGCGAGTTGAAGAAAGGAGCTCAGGGGCACTGTAATTCACAAACCTGCAGCGTTATAAATGACAGCTATCATCCAAAAATATACTGAAGTAAGGCTGCCAAGAGGACTTGAAAGCGGGGCAGAATTGCAGGAAACCGATTTCAGGAGGTAGACTGGAATTGCATTGAAAGCATAGGAAAAGAGGCAGAACGTCCACAATGATGCACTTGGCCAAAAAGGGCGTATGCGTTTTTTCCTGAATATATTCAGGAAAAAACGCATACGCCCTTTTTGGCCAACCAAGCAAGCTTGCAAAGGAAATCTGCACTACAATGAAGTCTCACTTCCCCCCGGTCAAAAGGGCCATCTGAAAAAAGTGTAAAATCCAGAAAGGCAGGACAGGCCATGGAGAACTGGGAGCCTTGTTATGCTGATGGGCGGGATGTAAATTGCCAACAGACACTCGGGAGAAGTGTATGGTGTTTCCTGAAACATCTAAACAACAAAGCAACAGAGCCTAGGGCACTTCCACTTATGGTCCTATAGCTTAGGGAAATTAAAATCAAAAAGACACAGCCACCCCAAAGTTTGGGACGCCTCTGTTTACAAGAACCTCGTTTACCGTACAAGTTCAATATCACAGAAAGTGAAAAATGGATAAAGAACTTGTGGTACTTACGTACAATGCAGTATCACTCAGCAATGAAATCTATGTCATCAGGCCCGTAGCAGCATAATGAGTGGATTCAGGTACGATGATTCTCACTGAAATAAGTCACACAGAAAAAGAAACATCATAAGATATCAGTAATACACGGAATGTAAACTTGGCTACACAGGAACTGAATTACAGAACAGAACAGGGTCTCAAATTTAGAAAACCAACTTATGCTTGCTTAAGGGGAAAGGTGAGTTGGGGTGCTGCATAAAACCAGAGATTGAAACGAGCACAGATAAAGTTCCTTAAGCCAAATATGGACTAGACAAGAGCTACTCCTTGCTCAACGAAATGGACTCAACACCCCATATTAAACGCCTAAGAATGTACCTGACTAGTAAGTATCTTAAAACCTATGGATTGCTATGTCTCCAAAAGAGAATCAAGCGTGTGTACAGGGGCATAAACGCAGCAGTGATAGGATTGGAGAGGTTCGGTGAGCAAATGAAGACCCTTTGAAGTCATATTGCATGGTACCCATTCCACGGGTCTCAACTCTCCAGGTTTAAGGTATTCTTCCTTCAGCTAAAACATGCATGTGGAACCCAGAGTATGATCAACCATGTGAACGGGAGACGTGTTCAAATATGTCTCAGTTTTCCTCCCCTGGTACTCGGGTGCAACATTCCAGACGCTTTACTAACACTCTCCCCACTTGGAGAGTCAGCGCCTTTAACCTCCTGTTTGGCCCAGTTTGCAATTTCTGCGGAAGATGAACTGGAATAGTGAGAACCAATGAGAGACTAGCAGGAGGTGTCTGGACGGGCAAATTTAACTCTCATTTCCCACCAGGAAGAGGAAATAACCAAAGGCTCAGCGTGCCGTGCCGGAACCAGATTAGGGCCTGAAGCCATTCTGTGGTGTTGCGGCCAGCTCAAAAGAAAGCGAGTTGAAGAAAGGAGCTCAGGGGCACTGTAATTCACAAACCTGCAGCGTTATAAATGACAGCTTTCGTCCAAAAATATACTGAAGTAAGGCTGCCAAGAGGACTTGAAAGTGGGGCAGAATTGCAGGAAACCGATTTCAGGAGGTAGACTGGAATTGCATTGAAAGCATAGGAAAAGAGGCAGAACGTCCACAATGATGCACTTGGCCAAAAAGGGCGTATGCGTTTTTTCCTGAATATATTCAGGAAAAAACGCATACGCCCTTTTTGGCCAACCAAGCAAGCTTGCAAAGGAAATCTGCACTACAATGAAGTCTCACTTCCCCCCGGTCAAAAGGGCCATCTGAAAAAAGTGTAAAATCCAGAAAGGCAGGACAGGCCATGGAGAACTGGGAGCCTTGTTATGCTGATGGGCGGGATGTAAATTGCCAACAGACACTCGGGAGAAGTGTATGGTGTTTCCTGAAACATCTAAAAAACAAAGCAACAGAGCCTAGGGCACTTCCACTTATGGTCCTATAGCTTAGGGAAATTAAAATCAAAAAGACACAGCCACCCCAAAGTTTGGGACGCCTCTGTTTACAAGAACCTCGTTTACCGTACAAGTTCAATATCACAGAAAGTGAAAAATGGATAAAGAACTTGTGGTACTTACGTACAATGCAGTATCACTCAGCAATGAAATCTATGTCATCAGGCCCGTAGCAGCATAATGAGTGGATTCAGGTACGATGATTCTCACTGAAATAAGTCACACAGAAAAAGAAACATCATAAGATATCTCTAATACACGGAATGTAAACTTGGCTACACAGGAACTGAATTCCAAAACAGAACAGGGTCTCAAATTTAGAAAACCAACTTATGCTTGCTTAAGGGGAAAGGTGATTTGGGGTGCTGCATAAAACCAGAGATTGAAATGAGCACAGATAAAGTTCCTTAAGCCAAATATGGACTAGACAAGAGCTACTCCTTGCTCAACGAAATGGACTCAACACCCCATATTAAACGCCTAAGAATGTACCTGACTAGTAAGTATCTTAAAACCTATGGATTGCTATGTCTCCAAAAGAGAATCAAGCGTGTGTACAGGGGCATAAACGCAGCAGTGATAGGATTGGAGAGGTTCGGTGAGCAAATGAAGACCCTTTGAAGTCATATTGCATGGTACCCATTCCACGGGTCTCAACTCTCCAGGTTTAAGGTATTCTTCCTTCAGCTAAAACATGCATGTGGAACCCAGAGTATGATCAACCATGTGAACGGGAGACGTGTTCAAATACGTCTCAGTTTTCCTCCCCTGGTACTCGGGTGCAACATTCCAGACGCTTTACTAACACTCTCCCCACTTGGAGAGTCAGCGCCTTTAACCTCCTGTTTGGCCCAGTTTGCAATTTCTGCGGAAGATGAACAGGAATAGGGAACACCAATGAGAGACTAGCTGGAGGTGTCTGGACGGGCAAATTTAACTCTCATTTCCCACCAGGAAGAGGAAATAACCAAAGGCTCAGCGTGCCGGGCCGGAACCAGATTAGGGCCTGAAGCCATCCTGCGGTGTTGCGGCCAGCTCAAAAGAAAGCGAGTTGAAGAAAGGAGCTCAGGGGCACTGTAATTCACAAACCTGCAGAGTTATAAATGACAGCTATCGTCCAAAAATATACTGAAGTAAGGCTGCCAAGAGGACTTGAAAGCGGGGCAGAATTGCAGGAAACCGATTTCAGGAGGTAGACTGGAATTGCATTGAAAGCATAGGAAAAGAGGCAGAACGCCCACAATGATGCACTTGGCCAAAAAGGGCGTATGCGTTTTTTCCTGAATATATTCAGGAAAAAACGCATACGCCCTTTTTGGCCAACCAAGCAAGCTTGCAAAGGAAATCTGCACTACAATGAAGTCTCACTTCCCCCCGGTCAAAAGGGCCATCTGAAAAAAGTGTAAAATCCAGAAAGGCAGGACAGGCCATGGAGAACTGGGAGCCTTGTTATGCTGATGGGCGGGATGTAAATTGCCAACAGACACTCGGGAGAAGTGTATGGTGTTTCCTGAAACATCTAAACAACAAAGCAACAGAGCCTAGGGCACTTCCACTTATGGTCCTATAGCTTAGGGAAATTAAAATCAAAAAGACACAGCCACCCCAAAGTTTGGGACGCCTCTGTTTACAAGAACCTCGTTTACCGTACAAGTTCAATATCACAGAAAGTGAAAAATGGATAAAGAACTTGTGGTACTTACGTACAATGCAGTATCACTCAGCAATGAAATCTATGTCATCAGGCCCGTAGCAGCATAATGAGTGGATTCAGGTACGATGATTCTCACTGAAATAAGTCACACAGAAAAAGAAACATCATAAGATATCACTAATACACGGAATGTAAACTTGGCTACACAGGAACTGAATTCCAAAACAGAACAGGGTCTCAAATTTAGAAAACCAACTTATGCTTGCTTAAGGGGAAAGGTGAGTTGGGGTGCTGCATAAAACCAGAGATTGAAATGAGCACAGATAAAGTTCCTTAAGCCAAATATGGACTAGACAAGAGCTACTCCTTGCTCAACGAAATGGACTCAACACCGCATATTTAACGCCTAAGAATGTACCTGACTAGTAAGTATCTTAAAACCTATGGATTGCTATGTCTCCAAAAGAGAATCAAGCGTGTGTACAGGGGCATAAACGCAGCAGTGATAGGATTGGAGAGGTTCGGTGAGCAAATGAAGACCCTTTGAAGTCATATTGCATGGTACCCATTCCACGGGTCTCAACTCTCCAGGTTTAAGGTATTCTTCCTTCAGCTAAAACATGCATGTGGAACCCAGAGTATGATCAACCATGTGAACGGGAGACGTGTTCAAATACGTCTCAGTTTTCCTGCCCTGGTACTCGGGTGCAACATTCCAGACGCTTTACTAACACTCTCCCCACTTGGAGAGTCAGCGCCTTTAACCTCCTGTTTGGCCCAGTTTGCAATTTCTGCGGAAGATGAACAGGAATAGGGAACACCAATGAGAGACTAGCTGGAGGTGTCTGGACGGGCAAATTTAACTCTCATTTCCCACCAGGAAGAGGAAATAACCAAAGGCTCAGCGTGCCGTGCCGGAACCAGATTAGGGCCTGAAGCCATCCTGCGGTGTTGCGGCCAGCTCAAAAGAAAGCGAGTTGAAGAAAGGAGCTCAGGGACACTGTAATTCACAAACCTGCAGCGTTATAAATGACAGCTTTCGTCCAAAAATATACTGAAGTAAGGCTGCCAAGAGGACTTGAAAGCGGGGCAGAATTGCAGGAAACCGATTTCAGGAGGTAGACTGGAATTGCATTGAAAGCATAGGAAAAGAGGCAGAACGCCCACAATGATGCACTTGGCCAAAAAGGGCGTATGCGTTTTTTCCTGAATATATTCAGGAAAAAACGCATACGCCCTTTTTGGCCAACCAAGCAAGCTTGCAAAGGAAATCTGCACTACAATGAAGTCTCACTTCCCCCCGGTCAAAAGGGCCATCTGAAAAAAGTGTAAAATCCAGAAAGGCAGGACAGGCCATGGAGAACTGGGAGCCTTGTTATGCTGATGGGCGGGATGTAAATTGCCAACAGACACTCGGGAGAAGTGTATGGTGTTTCCTGAAACATCTAAACAACAAAGCAACAGAGCCTAGGGCACTTCCACTTATGGTCCTATAGCTTAGGGAAATTAAAATCAAAAAGACACAGCCACCCCAAAGTTTGGGACGCCTCTGTTTACAAGAACCTCGTTTACCGTACAAGTTCAATATCACAGAAAGTGAAAAATGGATAAAGAACTTGTGGTACTTACGTACAATGCAGTATCACTCAGCAATGAAATCTATGTCATCAGGCCCGTAGCAGCATAATGAGTGGATTCAGGTACGATGATTCTCACTGAAATAAGTCACACAGAAAAAGAAACATCATAAGATATCTCTAATACACGGAATGTAAACTTGGCTACACAGGAACTGAATTCCAAAACAGAACAGGGTCTCAAATTTAGAAAACCAACTTATGCTTGCTTAAGGGGAAAGGTGATTTGGGGTGCTGCATAAAACCAGAGATTGAAATGAGCACAGATAAAGTTCCTTAAGCCAAATATGGACTAGACAAGAGCTACTCCTTGCTCAACGAAATGGACTCAACACCCCATATTAAACGCCTAAGAATGTACCTGACTAGTAAGTATCTTAAAACCTATGGATTGCTATGTCTCCAAAAGAGAATCAAGCGTGTGTACAGGGGCATAAACGCAGCAGTGATAGGATTGGAGAGGTTCGGTGAGCAAATGAAGACCCTTTGAAGTCATATTGCATGGTACCCATTCCACGGGTCTCAACTCTCCAGGTTTAAGGTATTCTTCCTTCAGCTAAAACATGCATGTGGAACCCAGAGTATGATCAACCATGTGAACGGGAGACGTGTTCAAATACGTCTCAGTTTTCCTCCCCTGGTACTCGGGTGCAACATTCCAGACGCTTTACTAACACTCTCCCCACTTGGAGAGTCAGCGCCTTTAACCTCCTGTTTGGCCCAGTTTGCAATTTCTGCGGAAGATGAACAGGAATAGGGAACACCAATGAGAGACTAGCTGGAGGTGTCTGGACGGGCAAATTTAACTCTCATTTCCCACCAGGAAGAGGAAATAACCAAAGGCTCAGCGTGCCGGGCCGGAACCAGATTAGGGCCTGAAGCCATCCTGCGGTGTTGCGGCCAGCTCAAAAGAAAGCGAGTTGAAGAAAGGAGCTCAGGGGCACTGTAATTCACAAACCTGCAGAGTTATAAATGACAGCTATCGTCCAAAAATATACTGAAGTAAGGCTGCCAAGAGGACTTGAAAGCGGGGCAGAATTGCAGGAAACCGATTTCAGGAGGTAGACTGGAATTGCATTGAAAGCATAGGAAAAGAGGCAGAACGCCCACAATGATGCACTTGGCCAAAAAGGGCGTATGCGTTTTTTCCTGAATATATTCAGGAAAAAACGCATACGCCCTTTTTGGCCAACCAAGCAAGGTTGCAAAGGAAATCTGCACTACAATGAAGTCTCACTTCCCCCCGGTCAAAAGGGCCATCTGAAAAAAGTGTAAAATCCAGAAAGGCAGGACAGGCCATGGAGAACTGGGAGCCTTGTTATGCTGATGGGCGGGATGTAAATTGCCAACAGACACTCGGGAGAAGTGTATGGTGTTTCCTGAAACATCTAAACAACAAAGCAACAGAGCCTAGGGCACTTCCACTTATGGTCCTATAGCTTAGGGAAATTAAAATCAAAAAGACACAGCCACCCCAAAGTTTGGGACGCCTCTGTTTACAAGAACCTCGTTTACCGTACAAGTTCAATATCACAGAAAGTGAAAAATGGATAAAGAACTTGTGGTACTTACGTACAATGCAGTATCACTCAGCAATGAAATCTATGTCATCAGGCCCGTAGCAGCATAATGAGTGGATTCAGGTACGATGATTCTCACTGAAATAAGTCACACAGAAAAAGAAACATCATAAGATATCACTAATACACGGAATGTAAACTTGGCTACACAGGAACTGAATTCCAAAACAGAACAGGGTCTCAAATTTAGAAAACCAACTTATGCTTGCTTAAGGGGAAAGGTGAGTTGGGGTGCTGCATAAAACCAGAGATTGAAATGAGCACAGATAAAGTTCCTTAAGCCAAATATGGACTAGACAAGAGCTACTCCTTGCTCAACGAAATGGACTCAACACCGCATATTTAACGCCTAAGAATGTACCTGACTAGTAAGTATCTTAAAACCTATGGATTGCTATGTCTCCAAAAGAGAATCAAGCGTGTGTACAGGGGCATAAACGCAGCAGTGATAGGATTGGAGAGGTTCGGTGAGCAAATGAAGACCCTTTGAAGTCATATTGCATGGTACCCATTCCACGGGTCTCAACTCTCCAGGTTTAAGGTATTCTTCCTTCAGCTAAAACATGCATGTGGAACCCAGAGTATGATCAACCATGTGAACGGGAGACGTGTTCAAATACGTCTCAGTTTTCCTGCCCTGGTACTCGGGTGCAACATTCCAGACGCTTTACTAACACTCTCCCCACTTGGAGAGTCAGCGCCTTTAACCTCCTGTTTGGCCCAGTTTGCAATTTCTGCGGAAGATGAACAGGAATAGGGAACACCAATGAGAGACTAGCTGGAGGTGTCTGGACGGGCAAATTTAACTCTCATTTCCCACCAGGAAGAGGAAATAACCAAAGGCTCAGCGTGCCGTGCCGGAACCAGATTAGGGCCTGAAGCCATCCTGCGGTGTTGCGGCCAGCTCAAAAGAAAGCGAGTTGAAGAAAGGAGCTCAGGGACACTGTAATTCACAAACCTGCAGCGTTATAAATGACAGCTTTCGTCCAAAAATATACTGAAGTAAGGCTGCCAAGAGGACTTGAAAGCGGGGCAGAATTGCAGGAAACCGATTTCAGGAGGTAGACTGGAATTGCATTGAAAGCATAGGAAAAGAGGCAGAACGCCCACAATGATGCACTTGGCCAAAAAGGGCGTATGCGTTTTTTCCTGAATATATTCAGGAAAAAACGCATACGCCCTTTTTGGCCAACCAAGCAAGCTTGCAAAGGAAATCTGCACTACAATGAAGTCTCACTTCCCCCCGGTCAAAAGGGCCATCTGAAAAAAGTGTAAAATCCAGAAAGGCAGGACAGGCCATGGAGAACTGGGAGCCTTGTTATGCTGATGGGCGGGATGTAAATTGCCAACAGACACTCGGGAGAAGTGTATGGTGTTTCCTGAAACATCTAAACAACAAAGCAACAGAGCCTAGGGCACTTCCACTTATGGTCCTATAGCTTAGGGAAATTAAAATCAAAAAGACACAGCCACCCCAAAGTTTGGGACGCCTCTGTTTACAAGAACCTCGTTTACCGTACAAGTTCAATATCACAGAAAGTGAAAAATGGATAAAGAACTTGTGGTACTTACGTACAATGCAGTATCACTCAGCAATGAAATCTATGTCATCAGGCCCGTAGCAGCATAATGAGTGGATTCAGGTACGATGATTCTCACTGAAATAAGTCACACAGAAAAAGAAACATCATAAGATATCACTAATACACGGAATGTAAACTTGGCTACACAGGAACTGAATTCCAAAACAGAACAGGGTCTCAAATTTAGAAAACCAACTTATGCTTGCTTAAGGGGAAAGGTGAGTTGGGGTGCTGCATAAAACCAGAGATTGAAATGAGCACAGATAAAGTTCCTTAAGCCAAATATGGACTAGACAAGAGCTACTCCTTGCTCAACGAAATGGACTCAACACCCCATATTAAACGCCTAAGAATGTACCTGACTAGTAAGTATCTTAAAACCTATGGATTGCTATGTCTCCAAAAGAGAATCAAGCGTGTGTACAGGGGCATAAACGCAGCAGTGATAGGATTGGAGAGGTTCGGTGAGCAAATGAAGACCCTTTGAAGTCATATTGCATGGTACCCATTCCACGGGTCTCAACTCTCCAGGTTTAAGGTATTCTTCCTTCAGCTAAAACATGCATGTGGAACCCAGAGTATGATCAACCATGTGAACGGGAGACGTGTTCAAATACGTCTCAGTTTTCCTCCCCTGGTACTCGGGTGCAACATTCCAGACGCTTTACTAACACTCTCCCCACTTGGAGAGTCAGCGCCTTTAACCTCCTGTTTGGCCCAGTTTGCAATTTCTGCGGAAGATGAACAGGAATAGGGAACACCAATGAGAGACTAGCTGGAGGTGTCTGGACGGGCAAATTTAACTCTCATTTCCCACCAGGAAGAGGAAATAACCAAAGGCTCAGCGTGCCGTGCCGGAACCAGATTAGGGCCTGAAGCCATCCTGCGGTGTTGCGGCCAGCTCAAAAGAAAGCGAGTTGAAGAAAGGAGCTCAGGGGCACTGTAATTCACAAACCTGCAGAGTTATAAATGACAGCTATCGTCCAAAAATATACTGAAGTAAGGCTGCCAAGAGGACTTGAAAGCGGGGCAGAATTGTAGGAAACCGATTTCAGGAGGTAGACTGGAATTGCTTTGAAAGCATAGGAAAAGAGGCAGAACGTCCACAATGATGCACTTGGCCAAAAAGGGCGTATGCGTTTTTTCCTGAATATATTCAGGAAAAAACGCATACGCCCTTTTTGGCCAACCAAGCAAGCTTGCAAAGGAAATCTGCACTACAATGAAGTCTCACTTCCCCCCGGTCAAAAGGGCCATCTGAAAAAAGTGTAAAATCCAGAAAGGCAGGACAGGCCATGGAGAACTGGGAGCCTTGTTATGCTGATGGGCGGGATGTAAATTGCCAACAGACACTCGGGAGAAGTGTATGGTGTTTCCTGAAACATCTAAAAAACAAAGCAACAGAGCCTAGGGCACTTCCACTTATGGTCCTATAGCTTAGGGAAATTAAAATCAAAAAGACACAGCCACCCCAAAGTTTGGGACGCCTCTGTTTACAAGAACCTCGTTTACCGTACAAGTTCAATATCACAGAAAGTGAAAAATGGATAAAGAACTTGTGGTACTTACGTACAATGCAGTATCACTCAGCAATGAAATCTATGTCATCAGGCCCGTAGCAGCATAATGAGTGGATTCAGGTACGATGATTCTCACTGAAATAAGTCACACAGAAAAAGAAACATCATAAGATATCAGTAATACACGGAATGTAAACTTGGCTACACAGGAACTGAATTACAGAACAGAACAGGGTCTCAAATTTAGAAAACCAACTTATGCTTGCTTAAGGGGAAAGGTGAGTTGGGGTGCTGCATAAAACCAGAGATTGAAACGAGCACAGATAAAGTTCCTTAAGCCAAATATGGACTAGACAAGAGCTACTCCTTGCTCAACGAAATGGACTCAACACCCCATATTAAACGCCTAAGAATGTACCTGACTAGTAAGTATCTTAAAACCTATGGATTGCTATGTCTCCAAAAGAGAATCAAGCGTGTGTACAGGGGCATAAACGCAGCAGTGATAGGATTGGAGAGGTTCGGTGAGCAAATGAAGACCCTTTGAAGTCATATTGCATGGTACCCATTCCACGGGTCTCAACTCTCCAGGTTTAAGGTATTCTTCCTTCAGCTAAAACATGCATGTGGAACCCAGAGTATGATCAACCATGTGAACGGGAGACGTGTTCAAATATGTCTCAGTTTTCCTCCCCTGGTACTCGGGTGCAACATTCCAGACGCTTTACTAACACTCTCCCCACTTGGAGAGTCAGCGCCTTTAACCTCCTGTTTGGCCCAGTTTGCAATTTCTGCGGAAGATGAACTGGAATAGTGAGAACCAATGAGAGACTAGCAGGAGGTGTCTGGACGGGCAAATTTAACTCTCATTTCCCACCAGGAAGAGGAAATAACCAAAGGCTCAGCGTGCCGTGCCGGAACCAGATTAGGGCCTGAAGCCATTCTGTGGTGTTGCGGCCAGCTCAAAAGAAAGCGAGTTGAAGAAAGGAGCTCAGGGGCACTGTAATTCACAAACCTGCAGCGTTATAAATGACAGCTATCGTCCAAAAATATACTGAAGTAAGGCTGCCAAGAGGACTTGAAAGCGGGGCAGAATTGTAGGAAACCGATTTCAGGAGGTAGACTGGAATTGCATTGAAAGCATAGGAAAAGAGGCAGAACGCCCACAATGATGCACTTGGCCAAAAAGGGCGTATGTGTTTTTTCCTGAATATATTCAGGAAAAAACGCATACGCCCTTTTTGGCCAACCAAGCAAGCTTGCAAAGGAAATCTGCCCTACAATGAAGTCTCACTTCCCCCCGGTCAAAAGGGCCATCTGAAAAAAGTGTAAAATCCAGAAAGGCAGGACAGGCCATGGAGAACTGGGAGCCTTGTTATGCTGATGGGCGGGATGTAAATTGCCAACAGACACTCGGGAGAAGTGTATGGTGTTTCCTGAAACATCTAAAAAACAAAGCAACACAGCCTAGGGCACTTCCACTTATGGTCCTATAGCTTAGGGAAATTAAAATCAAAAAGACACAGCCACCCCAAAGTTTGGGACGCCTCTGTTTACAAGAACCTCGTTTACCGTACAAGTTCAATATCACAGAAAGTGAAAAATGGATAAAGAACTTGTGGTACTTACGTACAATGCAGTATCACTCAGCAATGAAATCTATGTCATCAGGCCCGTAGCAGCATAATGAGTGGATTCAGGTACGATGATTCTCACTGAAATAAGTCACACAGAAAAAGAAACATCATAAGATATCACTAATACACGGAATGTAAACTTGGCTACACAGGAACTGAATTCCAAAACAGAACAGGGTCTCAAATTTAGAAAACCAACTTATGCTTGCTTAAGGGGAAAGGTGAGTTGGGGTGCTGCATAAAACCAGAGATTGAAATGAGCACAGATAAAGTTCCTTAAGCCAAATATGGACTAGACAAGAGCTACTCCTTGCTCAACGAAATGGACTCAACACCGCATATTTAACGCCTAAGAATGTACCTGACTAGTAAGTATCTTAAAACCTATGGATTGCTATGTCTCCAAAAGAGAATCAAGCGTGTGTACAGGGGCATAAACGCAGCAGTGATAGGATTGGAGAGGTTCGGTGAGCAAATGAAGACCCTTTGAAGTCATATTGCATGGTACCCATTCCACGGGTCTCAACTCTCCAGGTTTAAGGTATTCTTCCTTCAGCTAAAACATGCATGTGGAACCCAGAGTATGATCAACCATGTGAACGGGAGACGTGTTCAAATACGTCTCAGTTTTCCTCCCCTGGTACTCGGGTGCAACATTCCAGACGCTTTACTAACACTCTCCCCACTTGGAGAGTCAGCGCCTTTAACCTCCTGTTTGGCCCAGTTTGCAATTTCTGCGGAAGATGAACAGGAATAGGGAACACCAATGAGAGACTAGCTGGAGGTGTCTGGACGGGCAAATTTAACTCTCATTTCCCACCAGGAAGAGGAAATAACCAAAGGCTCAGCGTGCCGTGCCGGAACCAGATTAGGGCCTGAAGCCATCCTGCGGTGTTGCGGCCAGCTCAAAAGAAAGCGAGTTGAAGAAAGGAGCTCAGGGACACTGTAATTCACAAACCTGCAGCGTTATAAATGACAGCTTTCGTCCAAAAATATACTGAAGTAAGGCTGCCAAGAGGACTTGAAAGCGGGGCAGAATTGCAGGAAACCGATTTCAGGAGGTAGACTGGAATTGCATTGAAAGCATAGGAAAAGAGGCAGAACGTCCACAATGATGCACTTGGCCAAAAAGGGCGTATGCGTTTTTTCCTGAATATATTCAGGAAAAAACGCATACGCCCTTTTTGGCCAACCAAGCAAGCTTGCAAAGGAAATCTGCACTACAATGAAGTCTCACTTCCCCCCGGTCAAAAGGGCCATCTGAAAAAAGTGTAAAATCCAGAAAGGCAGGACAGGCCATGGAGAACTGGGAGCCTTGTTATGCTGATGGGCGGGATGTAAATTGCCAACAGACACTCGGGAGAAGTGGATGGTGTTTCCTGAAACATCTAAACAACAAAGCAACAGAGCCTAGGGCACTTCCACTTATGGTCCTATAGCTTAGGGAAATTAAAATCAAAAAGACACAGCCACCCCAAAGTTTGGGACGCCTCTGTTTACAAGAACCTCGTTTACCGTACAAGTTCAATATCACAGAAAGTGAAAAATGGATAAAGAACTTGTGGTACTTACGTACAATGCAGTATCACTCAGCAATGAAATCTATGTCATCAGGCCCGTAGCAGCATAATGAGTGGATTCAGGTACGATGATTCTCACTGAAATAAGTCACACAGAAAAAGAAACATCATAAGATATCACTAATACACGGAATGTAAACTTGGCTACACAGGAACTGAATTCCAAAACAGAACAGGGTCTCAAATTTAGAAAACCAACTTATGCTTGCTTAAGGGGAAAGGTGAGTAGGGGTGCTGCATAAAACCAGAGATTGAAACGAGCACAGAAAAAGTTCCTTAAGCCAAATATGGAATAGACAAGAGCTACTCCTTGCTCAACGAAATGGACTCAACACCGCATATTAAACGCCTAAGAATGTACCTGACTAGTAAGTATCTTAAAACCTATGGATTGCTATGTCTCCAAAAGAGAATCAAGCGTGTGTACAGGGGCATAAACGCAGCAGTGATAGGATTGGAGAGGTTCGGTGAGCAAATGAAGACCCTTTGAAGTCATATTGCATGGTACCCATTCCACGGGTCTCAACTCTCCAGGTTTAAGGTATTCTTCCTTCAGCTAAAACATGCATGTGGAACCCAGAGTATGATCAACCATGTGAACGGGAGACGTGTTCAAATACGTCTCCGTTCTCGTCCCCTGGTACTCGGGTGCAACATTCCAGACGCTTTACTAACACTCTCCCGACTTGGAGAGTCAGTGCCTTTAACCTCCTGTTTGGCCCAGTTTGCAATTTCTGCGGAAGATGAACAGGAATAGGGAGAACCAATGAGAGACTAGCTGGAGGTGTCTGGACGGGCAAATTTAACTCTCATTTCCCACCAGGAAGAGGAATTAACCAAAGGCTCAGCGTGCCGTGCCGGAACCAGATTAGGGCCTGAAGCAATCCTGCGGTGTTGCGGCCAGCTCACAAGAAAGCGAGTTGAGGAAAGGAGCTCCGGGACACTGTAATTCACAAACCTGCAGAGTTATAAATGACAGCTATCGTCCAAAAATATACTGAAGTAAGGCTGCCAAGAGGACTTGAAAGCGGGACAGAATTGCAGGAAACCGATTTCAGGAGGTAGACTGGAATTGCATTGAAAGCATAGGAAAAGAGGCAGAACGTCCACAATGATGCACTTGGCCAAAAAGTGCGTATTCGTTTTTTCCTGAATATATTCAGGAAAAAACGCATACGCCCTTTTTGGCCAACCAAGCAAGCTTGCAAAGGAAATCTGCACTACAATGAAATCTCACTTCCCCTCGGACAAAAGGGCCATCTGAAAAAAGTGTAAAATCCAGAAAGGCAGGACAGGCCATGGAGAACTGGGAGCCTTGTTATGCTGATGGGCGAGATGTAAATTGCCAACAGCCACTCGGGAGAAGTGTATGGTGTTTCCTGAAACATCTAAAAAACAAAGCAACAGAGCCTAGGGCACTTCCACTTATGGTCCTATAGATTAGGGAAATGAAAATCAAAAAGACACAGCCACCACAAAGTTTGGGACGGCTCTGTTTACAAGAACCTCGTTTACGGTACAAGTTCAATATCGCAGAAAGTGAAAAATGGATGAAGAAGTTGTGGTACTTACGTACAATGCAATATCACTCAGCACTGACATCTATGTCATCAGGCCCGTAGCAGCATAATGAGTGGATTCAGGTATGATGATTCTACCTGAAATAAGTCACGCAGAAAAAGAAACATCATAAGATATCACTAATACACGGAATGTAACTTGGCTACACAGGAACTGGATTACAAAACAGAACAGGGTCTCAAATTTAGAAAACCAACTTATGCTTGCTTAAGGGGAAAGGTGAGTTGGGGTGCTGCATAAAACCAGAGATTGAAATGAGCACAGAGTAAATTCCTTAAGCCAATTATGGAATAGACAAGAGTTACTCCTTGTTAAACGAAATGGACTCAACACCCCATATTAAACGCCTAAGAATGTACCTGACTAGTAAGTATCTTAAAACCTATGGATTGCTATGTCTCCGAAAGGGAATCAAGCGTGTGTACAGGGGCATAAACGCAGCAGTGATAGGATTGGAGAGGTTCGGTGAGCAAATGAAGACCCTTTGAAGTCATATTGCATGGTACCCATTCCACGGGTCACAACTCTCCAGGTTTAAGGGATTCTTCCTTCAGCTAAAACATGCATGTGGAACCCAGAGTATGATCAACCCTGTGATCGGGAGACGTGTTCAAATATGTCTCCGTTCTCGTCCCCTGGTACTCGGGTGCAACATTCCAGACGCTTTACTAACACTCTCCCGACTTGGAGAGTCAGTGCCTTTAACCTCCTGTTTGGCCCAGTTTGCAATTTCTGCGGAAGATGAACAGGAATAGGGAGAACCAATGAGAGACTAGCTGGAGGTGTCTGGACGGGCAAATTTAACTCTCATTTCCCACCAGGAAGAGGAATTAACCAAAGGCTCAGCGTGCCGTGCCGGAACCAGATTAGGGCCTGAAGCAATCCTGCGGTGTTGCGGCCAGCTCACAAGAAAGCGAGTTGAGGAAAGGAGCTCCGGGACACTGTAATTCACAAACCTGCAGAGTTATAAATGACAGCTATCGTCCAAAAATATACTGAAGTAAGGCTGCCAAGAGGACTTGAAAGCGGGACAGAATTGCAGGAAACCGATTTCAGGAGGTAGACTGGAATTGCATTGAAAGCATAGGAAAAGAGGCAGAACGTCCACAATGATGCACTTGGCCAAAAAGGGCGTATGCGTTTTTTCCTGAATATATTCAGGAAAAAACGCATACGCCCTTTTTGGCCAACCAAGCAAGCTTGCAAAGGAAATCTGCACTACAATGAAATCTCACTTCCCCCTGGTCAAAAGGGCCATCTGAAAAAAGTGTAAAATCCAGAAAGGCAGGACAGGCCATGGAGAACTGGGAGCCTTTTTATGCTGATGGGCGGGATGTAAACTGCCAACAGCCACTCGGGAGAAGTGTATGGTGTTTCCTGAAACATCTAAAAAACAAAGCAACAGAGCCTAGGGCACTTCCACTTATGGTCCTATAGCTTAGGGAAATGAAAATCAAAAAGACACAGCCACCCGAAAGTTTGGGACGGCTCTGTTTACAAGAACCTCGTTTACGGTACAAGTTCAATATCGCAGAAAGTGAAAAATGGATGAAGAAGTTGTGGTACTTACGTACAATGCAATATCACTCAGCAATGACATCTATGTCATCAGGCCCGCAGCAGCATAATGAGTGGATTCAGGTATGATGATTCTACCAGAAATAAGTCACGCAGAAAGAGAAACATCATAAGATATCACTAATACACGGAATGTAAACTTGGCTACACAGGAACTGGATTACAAAACAGAACAGGGTCTCAAATTTAGAGAACCAAGTTATGCTTGCTTAAGGGGAAAGGTGAGTTGGGGTGCTGCATAAAACCAGAGATTGAAATGAGCACAGAGTAAGTTCCTTAAGCCAAATATGGAATAGACAAGAGCTACTCCTTGCTCAACGAAATGGACTCAACACCCCATATTAAACGCCTAAGAATGTACCTGACTTGTAAGTATCTTAAAATGTATGGATTGCTATGTCTCTGAAAAGGAATCAAGCGTGTGTACAGGGGCATAAACGCAGCAGTGATAGGATTGGAGAGGTTCGGTGAGCAAATGAACACCCTTTGAAGTCATATTGCATGGTACCCATTCCACGGGTCACAACTCTCCAGGTTTAAGGGATTCTTCCTTCAGCTAAAACATGCATGTGGAACCCAGAGTATGATCAACCATGTGATCGGGAGACGTCTTCAAATATGTCTCCGTTCTCGTCCCCTGGTTCTCGGGTGCAACATTCCAGACGCTTTACTAACACTCTCCCGACTTGGAGAGTCAGTGCCTTTAACCTCCTGTTTGGCCCAGTTTGCAATTTCTGCGGAAGATGAACAGGAATAGGGAGAACCAATGAGAGACTAGCTGGAGGTGTCTGGACGGGCAAATTTAACTCTCATTTCCCACCAGGAAGAGGAATTAACCAAAGGCTCAGCGTGCCATGCCGGAACCAGATTAGGGCCTGAAGCAATCCTGCGGAGTTGCGGCTAGCTCACAAGAAAGTGAGTTGAAGAAAGGAGCTCAGGGGCACTGTAATTCACAAACCTGCAGAGTTATAAATGACAGCTATCGTCCAAAAATATACTGAAGTAAGGCTGCCAAGAGGACTTGAAAGCGGAGCAGATTTGCAGGAAACCGATTTCAGGAGGTAGACTGGAATTGCATTTAAAGCATAGGAAAAGAGGCAGAACGTCCACAATGATGCACTTGGCCAAAAAGGGCGTATGCGTTTTTTCCTGAATATATTCAGGAAAAAACGCATACGCCCTTTTTGGCCAACCAAGCAAGCTTGCAAAGGAAATCTGCACTACAATGAAGTCTCACTTCCCCCCGGTCAAAAGGGCCATCTGAAAAAAGTGTAAAATCCAGAAAGGCAGGACAGGCCATGGAGAACTGGGAGCCTTGTTATGCTGATGGGCGGGATGTAAATTGCCAACAGACACTCGGGAGAAGTGTATGGTGTTTCCTGAAACATCTAAAAAACAAAGCAACGAGCCTAGGGCACTTCCAATTATGGTCCTATAGATTAGGGAAATGAAAATCAAAAAGACATGGCCACCCCAAAGTTTGGGACGGCTCTGTTTACAAGAACCTCGTTTACGGTACAAGTTCAATATCGCAGAAAGTGAAAAATGGATGAAGAAGTTGTGGTACTTACGTACAATGCAATATCACTCAGCACTGACATCTATGTCATCAGGCCCGTAGCAGCATAATGAGTGGATTCAGGTATGATGATTCTACCTGAAATAAGTCACGCAGAAAAAGAAACATCATAAGATATCACTAATACACGGAATGTAAACATGGCTACACAGGAACTGGATTACAAAACAGAACAGGGTCTCAAATTTAGAAAACCAACTTATGCTTGCTTAAGGGGAAAGGTGAGTTGGGGTGCTGCATAAAACCAGAGATTGAAATGAGCACAGATAAAGTTCCTTAAGCCAAATATGGAATAGACAAGAGCTACTCCTTGCTCAATGAAATGGACTCAACACCCCATATTAAACGCCTAAGAATGTACCTGACTAGTAAGTATCTTAAAACCTATGGATTGCTATGTCTCCGAAAGAGAATCAAGCGTGTGTACAGGGGCATAAACGCAGCAGTGATAGGATTGGAGAGGTTCGGTGAGCAAATGATGACCCTTTGAAGTCATACTGCATGCTACCCATTCCACGGGTCTCAACTCTCCAGGTTTAAGGGATTCTTCCTTCAGCTAAAACATGCATGTGGAACCCAGAGTATGATCAACCGTGTGATCGGGAGACGTGTTCAAATACGTCTCCGTTCTCGTCCCCTGGTACTCGCTTGCAACATACCAGACGCTTTACTAACACTCTCCCGACTTGGAGAGTCAGTGCCTTTAACCTTCTGTTTGGCCCAGTTTGCAATTTCTGCGGAAGATGAACAGGAATAGGGAGAACCAATGAGAGACTAGCTGGAGGTGTCTGGACGGGCAAATTTAACTCTCATTTCCCACCAGGAAGAGGAATTAACCAAAGGCTCAGCGTGCCGTGCCGTAACCAGATGAGGGCCTGAAGCAATCCTGCGGTGTTGTGGCCAGCTCACAAGAAAGCGAGTTGAAGAAAGTAGCTCAGGGGCACTGTAATTCACAAACCTGCAGAGTTATAAATGACAGCTATCGTCCAAAAATATACTGAAGTAAGGCTGCCAAGAGGACTTGAAAGCGGGGCAGAGTTGCAGGTAACCGATTTCAGGAGGTAGACTGGAATTGCATTTAAAGCATAGGAAAAGAGGCAGAACGTCCACAATGATGCACTTGGCCAAAAAGGGTGTATGCGTTTTTTCCTGAATATATTCAGGAAAAAACGCATACGCCCTTTTTGGCCAACCAAGCAAGCTTGCAAAGGAAATCTGCACTACAATGAAGTCTCACTTCCCCCGGGTCATAAGGGCCATCTGAAAAAAGTGTAAAATCCAGAAAGGTAGGACAGGCCATGGAGAACTGGGAGCCTTGTTATGCTGATGGGCGGGATGTAAATTGCCAACAGCCACTCGGGAGAAGTGTATGGTGTTTCCTGAAACATCTAAAAAACAAAGCAACAGAGCCTAGGGCACTTCCACTTATGGTCCTATAGCTTAGGGAAATGAAAATCAAAAAGACACAGCCACCCCAAAGTTTGGGACGGCTCTGTTTACAAGAACCTCGTTTACGGTACAAGTTCAATATCGCAGAAAGTGAAAAATGGATGAAGAAGCTGTGGTACTTACATACAATGCAATATCACTCAGCAATGACATCTACGTCATCAGGCCCGTAGCAGCATAATGAGTGCATTCAGGTATGATGATTCTAATTGAAATAAGTCACACAGAAAAAAAAACATCATAAGATATCACTAATACACGGAATGTAAACTTGGCTACACAGGAACTGGATTACAAAACAGAACAGGGTCTCAAATTTAGAAAACCAACTTATGCTTGCTTAAGGGGAAAGGTGAGTTGGGGTGCTGCATAAAACCAGAGATTGAAATGAGCACAGAGTAAGTTCCTTAAGCCAAATATGGAATAGACAAGAGCTACTCCTTGCTCAACGAAGTGGACTCAACACCCCATATTAAACGCCTAAGAATGTACCTGACTAGTAAGTATCTTAAAACCTATGGATTGCTATGTCTCCGAAAGGGAATCAAGCATGTGTACAGGGGCATAAACGCAGCAGTGATAGGATTGGAGAGGTTCGGTGAGCAAATGAAGACCCTTTGAAGTCATATTGCATGGTACCCATTCCACGGGTCTCAACTCTCCAGGTTTAAGGGATTCTTCCTTCAGCTAAAACATGCATGTGGAACCCAGAGTATGATCAACTGTGTGATCGGGAGACGTCTTCAAATATGTCTCCGTTCTCGTCCCCTGGTACTCGGGTGCAACATTCCAGACGCTTTACTAACATTCTCCCGACTTGGAGAGTCAGTGCCTTTAACCTCCTGTTTGGCCCAGTTTGCAATTTCTGCGGAAGATGAACAGGAATAGGGAGAACCAATGAGAGACTAGCTGGAGGTGTCTGGACGGGCAAATTTAACTCTCATTTCCCACCAGGAAGAGGAATTAACCAAAGGCTCAGCATGCCGTGCCGGAACCAGATTAGGGCCTGAAGCAATCCTGCGGTATTGCAGCCAGCTCACAAGAAAGCGAGTTGAAGAAAGGAGCTCAGGGGCACTGTAATTCACAGACCTGCAGAGTTATAAATGACAGCTATCGTCCAAAAATATACTGAAGTAAGGCTGCCAGGAAGACTTGAAAGCGGGGCAGAATTGCAGGAAACCGATTTCAGGAGGTAGACTGGAATTGCATTGAAAGCATAGGAAAAGAGGCAGAACGTCCACAATGATGCACTTGGCCAAAAAGGGCATATGCGTTTTTTCCTGAACATATTCAGGAAAAAACGCATACGCCCTTTTTGGCCAACCAAGCAAGCTTGCAAAGGAAATCTGCACTACAATGAAGTCTCACTTCCCCCCGGTCAAAAGGGCCATCTGAAAAAAGTGTAAAATCCAGGAAGGCAGGACAGGCCATGGAGAACTGGGAGCCTTGTTATGCTGATGGGCGGGATGTAAATTGCCAACAGCCACTCGGGAGAAGTGTATGGTGTTTCCTGAAACATCTAAAAAACAAAGCAACAGAGCCTAGGGCACTTCCACTTATGGTCCTATAGATTAGGGAAATGAAAATCAAAAAGACACAGCCACCACAAAGTTTGGGACGGCTCTGTTTACAAGAACCTCGTTTACGGTACAAGTTCAATATCGCAGAAAGTGAAAAATGGATGAAGAAGTTGTGGTACTTACGTACAATGCAATATCACTCAGCACTGACATCTATGTCATCAGGCCCGTAGCAGCATAATGAGTGGATTCAGGTATGATGATTCTACCTGAAATAAGTCACGCAGAAAAAGAAATATCATAAGATATCACTAATACACGGAATGTAAACTTGGCTACACAGGAACTGGATTACAAAACAGAACAGGGTCTCAAATTTAGAAAACCAACATATGCTTGCTTAAGGGGAAAGGTGAGTTGGGGTGCTGCATAAAACCAGAGATTGAAATGAGCACAGAGTAAATTCCTTAAGCCAATTATGGAATAGACAAGAGTTACTCCTTGTTAAACGAAATGGACTCAACACCCCATATTAAACGCCTAAGAATGTACCTGACTAGTAAGTATCTTAAAACCTATGGATTGCTATGTCTCCGAAAGGGAATCAAGCGTGTGTACAGGGGCATAAACGCAGCAGTGATAGGATTGGAGAGGTTCGGTGAGCAAATGAAGACCCTTTGAAGTCATATTGCATGGTACCCATTCCACGGGTCACAACTCTCCAGGTTTAAGGGATTCTTCCTTCAGCTAAAACATGCATGTGGAACCCAGAGTATGATCAACCCTGTGATCGGGAGACGTGTTCAAATATGTCTCCGTTCTCGTCCCCTGGTACTCGGGTGCAACATTCCAGACGCTTTACTAACACTCTCCCGACTTGGAGAGTCAGTGCCTTTAACCTCCTGTTTGGCCCAGTTTGCAATTTCTGCGGAAGATGAACAGGAATAGGGAGAACCAATGAGAGACTAGCTGGAGGTGTCTGGACGGGCAAATTTAACTCTCATTTCCCACCAGGAAGAGGAATTAACCAAAGGCTCAGCGTGCCGTGCCGGAACCAGATTAGGGCCTGAAGCAAACCTGCGGTGTTGCGGTCAGCTCACAAGAAAGCGAGTTGAGGAAAGGAGCTCCGGGACACTGTAATTCACAAACCTGCAGAGTTATAAATGACAGCTATCGTCCAAAAATATACTGAAGTAAGGCTGCCAAGAGGACTTGAAAGCGGGACAGAATTGCAGGAAACCGATTTCAGGAGGTAGACTGGAATTGCATTGAAAGCATAGGAAAAGAGGCAGAACGTCCACAATGATGCACTTGGCCAAAAAGGGCGTATGCGTTTTTTCCTGAATATATTCAGGAAAAAACGCATACGCCCTTTTTGGCCAACCAAGCAAGCTTGCAAAGGAAATCTGCACTACAATGAAGTCTCACTTCCCCCCGGTCAAAAGGGCCATCTGAAAAAGTGTAAAATCCAGAAAGGCAGGACAGGCCATGGAGAACTGGGAGCCTTGTTATGCTGATGGGCGGGATGTAAATTGCCAAAAGTCACTAGGCAGAAGTGTATGGTGTTTCCTGAAACATCTAAAAAACAAAGCAACAGAGCCTAGGGCACTTCCACTTATGGTCCTATAGCTTAAGGAAATTAAAATCAAAAAGACACAGCCACCCCAAATTTGGGACGGCTCTGTATACAAGAACCTCGTTTATGGTACAAGTTCAATATCGCAGAAAGTGAAAAATGGATGAAGAAGTTGTGGTACTTACGTACAATGCAATATCACTCAGCAATGACATCTATGTCATCAGGCCCGTAGCAGCATAATGAGTGCATTCAGGTATGATGATTCTAACTGAAATAAGTCACACAGAAATAGAAACATCATAAGATATCACTAATACACGGAATGTAAACTTGGCTACACAGGAACTGGATTACAAAACAGAACAGGGTCTCAAATTTAGAAAACCAACTTATGCTTGCTTAAGGGGAAAGGTGAGTTGGGGTGCTGCATAAAACCAGAGATTGAAATGAGCACAGATAAAGTTCCTTAAGCCAAATATGGAATAGACAAGAGCTACTCCTTGCTCAACGAAATGGACTCAACACCCCATATTAAACGCCTAAGAATGTACCTGACTAGTAAGTATCTTAAAACCTATGGATTGCTATTTCTCCGAAAGGGAATCAAGCGTGTGTACAGGGGAATAAACGCAGCAGTGATAGGATTGGAGAGGTTCGGTGAGCAAATGAAGTCCCTTTGAAGTCATATTGCATGGTACCCATTCCACGGGTCTCAACTCTCCAGGTTTAAGGGATTCTTCCTTCAGCTAAAACATGCATGTGGAACCCAGAGTATGATCAACCGTGTGATCGGGAGACGTGTTCAAATATGTCTCCGTTCTCGTCCCCTGGTAGTCGAGTGCAACATTCCAGACGCTTTACTAACACTCTCCCGACTTGGAGAGTCAGTGCCTTTAACCTCCTGTTTGGCCCAGTTTGCAATTTCTGCGGAAGATGAACAGGAATAGGGAGAACCAATGAGAGACTAGCTGGAGGTGTCTGGACGGGCAAATTTAACTCTAATTTCCCACCAGGAAGAGGAATTAACCAAAGGCTCAGCGTGCCGTGCCGGAACCACATTAGGGCCTGAAGCAATCCTGCGGTGTTGCGGCCAGCTCACAAGAAATCGAGTTGAGGAAAGGAGCTCCGGGACACTGTAATTCACAAACCTGCAGAGTTATAAATGACAGCTATCATCCAAAAATATACTGAAGTAAGGCTGCCAAGAGGACTTGAAAGCGGGGCAGAATTGCAGGAACCCGATTTCAGGAGGTAGACTGGAATTACATTTAAAGCATAGGAAAAGAGGCAGAACGTCCACAATGATGCACTTGGCCAAAAAGGGCGTATGCGTTTTTTCCTGAATATATTCAGGAAAAAACGCATACGCCCTTTTTGGCCAACCAAGCAAGCTTGCAAAGGAAATCTGCACTACAATGAACTCTCACTTCCCCCGGGTCAAAAGGGCCATCTGAAAAAAGTGTAAAATCCAGAAAGGCAGGACAGGCCATGGAGAACTGGGAGCCTTGTTATGCTGATGGGCGGGATGTAAATTGCATACAGCCACTCAGGAGAAGTGTATGTGTTTCTTGAAACATCTAAAAAACAAAGCAACAGAGCCTAGGGCACTTCCACTTATGGTCCTATAGCTTAGGGAAATGAAAATCAAAAAGACACAGCCACCCCAAAGTTTGGGACGGCTCTGTTTACAAGAACCTCGTTTACGGTACAAGTTCAATATCGCAGAAAGTGAAAAATGGATGAAGAAGTTGTGGTACTTACGTACAATGCAATATCACTCACCAATGACATCTATGTCATCAGGCCCGTAGCAGCATAATGAGTGGATTCAGGTATGATGATTCTAACTGAAAGAAGTCACACAGAAAAAGAAACATCATAAGATATCACTAATACACGCAGTGTAAACATGGCTACACAGGAACTGGATTACAAAACACAACAGGGTCTCAAATTTAGAAAACCAACTTATGCTTGCTTAAGGGGAAAGGTGAGTTGGGGTGCTGCATAAAACCAGAGATTGAAATGAGCACAGATAAAGTTCCTTAAGCCAAATATGGAATAGACAAGAGCTACTCCTTGCTCAACGAAATGGACTCAACACCCCATATTAAACGCCTAAGAATGTACCTGACTAGTAAGTATCTTAAAACCTATGGATTGCTATGGCTCCGAAAGGGAATCAAGCGTGTGTAGAGGGGAATAAACGCAGCAGTGATAGGATTGGAGAGGTTCGGTGAGCAAATGAAGACCCTTTGAAGTCATATTGCATGGTACCCATTCCACGGGTCTCAACTCTCCAGGTTTAAGGGATTCTTCCTTCAGCTAAAACATGCATGTGGAACCCAGAGTATGATCAACCGTGTGATCGGGAGACGTCTTCAAATATGTCTCCGTTCTCGTCCCCTGGTACTCGGGTGCAATATTCCAGACGCTTTACTAACACTCTCCCGACTTGGAGAGTCAGTGCCTTTAACCTCCTGTTTGGCCCAGTTTGCAATTTCTGCGGAAGATGAACAGGAATAGGGAGAACCAATGAGAGACTAGCTGGAGGTGTCTGGACGGGCAAATTTAACTCTCATTTCCCACCAGGAAGAGGAATTAACCAAAGGCTCAGCGTGCCATGCCGGAACCAGATTAGGACCTGAAGCAATCCTGCGGTGTTGCGGCCAGCTCACAAGAAAGCAAGTTGAAGGAAGGAGTTCAGGGGCACTGTAATTCACAAACCTGCAGAGTTATAAATGACAGCTATCGTCCAAAAATATACTGAAGTAAGGCTGCCAAGAGGACTTGAAAGCGGGGCAGAATTGCAGGAAACCCATTTCAGGAAGTAGACTGGAATTGCATTTACAGCATAGGAAAAGAGGCAGACCGTCCACAATGATGCACTTGGCCAAAAAGGGTGTATGGGTTTTTTCCTATTCAGGAAGAAACGCATACGCCCTTTTTGGCCAACCAAGCAAGCTTGCAAAGGAAATCTGCACTACAATGAAGTCTCACTTCCCCCCGGTCAAAAGGGCCATCTGAAAAAGTGTAAAATCCAGAAAGGCAGGACAGGCCATGGAGAACTGGGAGCCTTGTTATGCTGATGGGCGGGATGTAAATTGCCAACACTCACTAGGCAGAAGTCTATGGTGTTTCCTGAAACATCTAAAAAACAAAGCAACAGAGCCTAGGGCACTTCCACTTATGGTCCTATAGCTTAAGGAAATTAAAATCAAAAAGACACAGCCACTCCAAATTTGGGACGGCTCTGTATACAAAAACCTCGTTTATGGTACAAGTTCAATATCGCAGAAAGTGAAAAATGGATGAAGAAGTTGTGGTACTTACGTACAATGCAATATCACTCAGCAATGACATCTATGTCATCAGGCCCGTAGCAGCATAATGAGTGGATTCAGGTATGATGATTCTAACTGAAAGAAGTCACACAGAAAAAGAAACATCATAAGATATCACTAATACACGGAATGTAAACTTGGCTACACAGGAACTGGATTACAAAACAGAACAGGGTCTCAAATTTAGAAAACCAACTTATGCTTGCTTAAGGGGAAAGGTGAGTTGGGGTGCTGCATAAAACCAGAGATTGAAATGAGCACAGATAAAGTTCCTTAAGCCAAATATGGAATAGACAAGAGCTACTCCTTGCTCAACGAAATGGACTCAACACCCCATATTAAACGCCTAAGAATGTACCTGACTAGTAAGTATCTTAAAACCTATGGATTGCTATGTCTCCGAAAGGGAATCAAGCGTGTGTACAGGGGAATAAACGCAGCAGTGATAGGATTGGAGAGGTTCGGTGAGCAAATGAAGACCCTTTGAAGTCATATTGCATGGTACCCATTCCACGGGTCTCAACTCTCCAGGTTTAAGGGATTCTTCCTTCAGCTAAAACATGCATGTGGAACCCAGAGTATGATCAACCGTGTGATCGGGAGACGTCTTCAAATATTTCTCCGTTCTCGTCCCCTGGTACTCGGGTGCAATATTCCAGACGCTTTACTAACACTCTCCCGACTTGGAGAGTCAGTGCCTTTAACCTCCTGTTTGGCCCAGTTTGCAATTTCTGCGGAAGATGAACAGGAATAGGGAGAACCAATGAGAGACTAGCTGGAGGTGTCTGGACGGGCAAATTTAACTCTCATTTCCCACCAGGAAGAGGAATTAACCAAAGGCTCAGCGTGCCGTGCCCGAACCACATTAGGGCCTGAAGCAATCCTGCGGTGTTGTGGCCAGCTCACAAGAAAGCGAGTTGAAGAAAGTAGCTCAGGGGCACTGTAATTCACAAACCTGCAGAGTTATAAATGACAGCTATCGTCCAAAAATATACTGAAGTAAGGCTGCCAGGAGGACTTGAAAGCGGGGCAGAATTGCAGGAAACCGATTTCAGGAGGTAGACTGGAATTGCATTGAAAGCATAGGAAAAGAGGCAGAACGTCCACAATGATGCACTTGGCCAAAAAGGGCGTATGCGTTTTTTCCTGAATATATTCAGGAAAAAACGCATACGCCCTTTTTGGCCAACCAAGCAAGCTTGCAAAGGAAATCTGCACTACAATGAAGTCTCACTTCCCCCCGGTCAAAAGGGCCATCTGAAAAAAGTGTAAAATCCAGAAAGGCAGGACAGGCCATGGAGAACTGGGAGCCGTGTTATGCTGACGGCCGGGATGTAAATTGCCACCAGCCACTTGGGAGAAGTGTATGTGTTTCCTGAAACATCTAAAAAACAAAGCAACAGAGCCTAGGGCACTTCCACTTATGGTCCTATAGCTTAGGGAAATGAAAATCAAAAAGACACAGCCACCCCAAAGTTTGGGACGGCTCTGTTTACAAGAACCTCGTTTACGGTACAAGTTCAATATCGCAGAAAGTGAAAAATGGATGAAGAAGCTGTGGTACTTACGTACAATGCAATATCACTCAGCAATGACATCTATGTCATCAGGCCCGTAGCAGCATAATGAGTGGATTCAGGTATGATGATTCTAACTGAAAGAAGTCACACAGAAAAAGAAACATCATAAGCTATCTCTAATACACGGAATGTAAACTTGGCTACACAGGAACTGGATTACAAAAGAGAACAGGGTCTCAAATTTAGAAAACCAACTTATGATTGCTTAAGGGGAAAGGTGAGTTGGGGTGCTGCATAAAACCAGAGATTGAAATGAGCACAGATAAAGTTCCTTAAGCCAAATATGGAATAGACAAGAGCTACTCCTTGCTCAACGAAATGGACTCAACACCCCATATTAAACGCCTAAGAATGTACCTGACTAGTAAGTATCTTAAAACCTATGGATTGCTATGTCTCCGAAAGAGAATCAAGCGTGTGTACAGGGGCATAAACGCAGCTGTGGTAGAATTGGAGAGGTTCGGTGAGCAAATGAAGACCCTTTGAAGTCATATTGCACGGTACCTATTCCACGGGTCTCAACTCTCCAGCTTTAAGGGATTCTTCCTTCAGCTAAACCATGCATGTGGAACCCAGAGTATGATCAACCATGTGATCGGGAGACGTATTCAAATATGTCTCCGTTCTCGTCCCCTGTTTCTCGGGTGCAACATTCCAGACGCTTTACTAACACTCTCCCGACTTGGAGAGTCTGTGCCTTTAACCTCCTGTTTGGCCCAGTTTGCAATTCCTGCGGAAGATGAACAGGAATAGGGAGAACCAATGAGAGACTAGCTGGAGGTGTCTGGACGGGCAAATTTAACTCTCATTTCCCACCAGGAAGAGGAATTAACCAAAGGCTCAGCGTGCCATGCCGGAACCACATTAGGGCCTGAAGCAATCCTGCGGTGTTGCGGCCAGCTCACAAGAAAGCGAGTTGAAGAAAGGAGCTCAGGGGCACTGTAATTCACAAACCTGCAGAGTTATAAATGACAGCTATCGTCCAAAAATATACTGAAGTAAGGCTGCCAAGAGGACTTGAAAGCGGGGCAGAATTGCAGGAAACCGATTTCAGGAGGTAGACTGGAATTGCATTGAAAGCATAGGAAAAGAGGCAGAACGTCCAAAATGATGCACTTGGCCAAAAAGGGCGTATGCGTTTTTTCCTGAATATATTCAGGAAAAAACGCATACGCCCTTTTTGGCCAACCAAGCAAGCTTGCAAAGGAAATCTGCACTACAATGAAGTCTCACTTCCCCCCGGTCAAAAGGGCCATCTGAAAAATGTGTAAAATCCAGAAAGGCAGGACAGGCCATGGAGAACTGGGAGCCTTGTTATGCTGATGGGCGGGATGTAAATTGCCAACAGCCACTAAGGAGAAGTGTAGGGTGTTTCCTGAAACATCTAAAAAACAAAGCAACAGAGCCTAGGGCACTTCCACTTATGGTCCTATAGCTTAGGGAAATGAAAATCAAAAAGACACAGCCACCCCAAAGTTTGGGACGGCTCTGTTTACAAGAACCTCGTTAACGTTACAAGTTCAATATCGCAGAAAGTGAAAAATGGATGAAGAAGTTGTGGTACTTACGTACAATGCAATATCACTCAGCAATGACATCTATGTCATCAGGCCCGTAGCAGCATAATGAGTGGATTCAGGTATGATGATTCTAACTGAAAGAAGTCACACAGAAAAAGAAACATCATAAGATATCACTAATACACGGAATGTAAACTTGGCTACACAGGAACTGGATTACAAAACAGAACAGGGTCTCAAATTTAGAAAACCAACTTATGCTTGCTTAAGGGGAAAGGTGAGTTGGGGTGCTGCATAAAACCAGAGATTGAAATGAGCACAGATAAAGTTCCTTAAGCCAAATATGGAATAGACAAGAGCTACTCCTTGCTCAACGAAATGGACTCAACACCCCATATTAAACGCCTAAGAATGTACCTGACTAGTAAGTATCTTAAAACCTATGGATTGCTATGGCTCCGAAAGGGAATCAAGCGTGTGTAGAGGGGAATAAACGCAGCAGTGATAGGATTGGAGAGGTTCGGTGAGCAAATGAAGACCCTTTGAAGTCATATTGCATGGTACCCATTCCACGGGTCTCAACTCTCCAGGTTTAAGGGATTCTTCCTTCAGCTAAAACATGCATGTGGAACCCAGAGTATGATCAACCGTGTGATCGGGAGACGTGTTCAAATATGTCTCCGTTCTCGTCCCCTGGTACTCGGGTGCAACATTCCAGACGCTTTACTAACACTCTCCCGACTTGGAGAGTCAGTGCCTTTAACCTCCTGTTTGGCCCAGTTTGCAATTTCTGCGGAAGATGAACAGGAATAGGGAGAACCAATGAGAGACTAGCTGGAGGTGTCTGGACGGGCAAATTTAACTCTCATTTCCCACCAGGAAGAGGAATTAACCAAAGGCTCAGCGTGCCGTGCCGGAACCACATTAGGGCCTGAAGCAATACTGCGGTGTTGCGGCCAGCTCACAAGAAAGCGAGTTGAAGAAAGGAGCTCAGGGGCACTGTAATTCACAAACCTGCAGAGTTATAAATGACAGCTATCGTCCAAAAATATACTGAAGTAAGGCTGCCAAGAGGACTTGAAAGCGAGGCAGAATTGCAGGAAACCGATTTCAGGAGGTAGACTGGAATTGCATTGAAAGCATAGGAAAAGAGGCAGAACGTCCACAATGATGCACTTGGCCAAAAAGGGCGTATGCGTTTTTTCCTGAATATATTCAGGAAAAAACTCATACGCCCTTTTTGGCCAACCAAGCAAGCTTGCAAAGGAAATCTGCACTACAATGAAGTCTCACTTCCCCCCGGTCAAAAGGGCCATCTGAAAAAAGTGTAAAATCCAGAAAGGCAGGACAGGCCATGGAGAACTGGGAGCCTTGTTATGCTGATGGGCGGGATGTAAATTGCCAACAGCCACTCAGGAGAAGTGTATGTGTTTCCTGAAACATCTAAAAAACAAAGCAACAGAGCCTAGGGCACTTCCACTTATGGTCCTATAGCTTAGGGAAATGAAAATCAAAAAGACACAGCCACCCCAAAGTTTGGGACGGCTCTGTTTACAAGAACCTCGTTTACGGTACAAGTTCAATATCGCAGAAAGTGAAAAATGGATGAAGAAGTTGTGGTACTTACGTACAATGCAATATCACTCAGCAATGACATCTACGTCATCAGGCCCGTAGCAGCATAATGAGTGGATTAAGGTATGATGATTCTAACTGAAAGAAGTCACACAGAAAAAGAAACATCATAAGATATCACTAATACACGCAATGTAAACATGGCTACACAGGAACTGGATTACAAAACAGAACAGGGTCTCAAATTTAGAAAACCAACTTATGCTTGCTTAAGGGGAAAGGTGAGTTGGGGTGCTGCATAAAACCAGAGATTGAAATGAGCACAGAGTAAGTTCCTTAAGCCAAATATGGAATAGACAAGAGCTACTCCTTGCTCAACGAAATGGACTCAACACCCCATATTAAACGCCTAAGAATGTACCTGACTAGTAAGTATCTTAAAACCTATGGATTGCTATGTCTCCGAAAGGGAATCAAGCATGTGTACAGGGGCATAAACGCAGCAGTGATAGGATTGGAGAGGTTCGGTGAGCAAATGAAGACCCTTTGAAGTCATATTGCATGGTACCCATTCCACGGGTCTCAACTCTCCAGGTTTAAGGGATTCTTCCTTCAGCTAAAACATGCATGTGGAACCCAGAGTATGATCAACTGTGTGATCGGGAGACGTCTTCAAATATGTCTCCGTTCTCGTCCCCTGGTACTCGGGTGCAACATTCCAGACGCTTTACTAACACTCTCCCGACTTGGAGAGTCAGTGCCTTTAACCTCCTGTTTGGCCCAGTTTGCAATTTCTGCGGAAGATGAACAGGAATAGGGAGAACCAATGAGAGACTAGCTGGAGGTGTCTGGACGGGCAAATTTAACTCTCATTTCCCACCAGGAAGAGGAATTAACCAAAGGCTCAGCGTGCCGTGCCGGAACCAGATTAGGGCCTGAAGCAATCCTGCGGTGTTGTGGCCAGCTCACAAGAAAGCGAGTTGAAGATAGTAGCTCAGGGGCACTGTAATTCACAAACCTGCAGAGTTATAAATGACAGCTATCGTCCAAAAATATACTGAAGTAAGGCTGCCAAGAGGACTTGAAAGCGGGGCAGAGTTGCAGGTAACCGATTTCAGGAGGTAGACTGGAATTGCATTGAAAGCATAGGAAAAGAGGCAGAACGTCCACAATGATGCACTTGGCCAAAAAGGGCGTATGCGTTTTTTCCTGAATATATTCAGGAAAAAACGCATACGCCCTTTTTGGCCAACCAAGCAAGCTTGCAAAGGAAATCTGCACTACAATGAAGTCTCTATTTCCCCCGGTCAAAAGGGCCATCTGAAAAAAGTGTAAAATCCAGAAAGGCAGGACAGGCCATGGAGAACTGGGAGCCTTGTTATGCTGACGGCCGGGATGAAAATTGCCAACAGCCACTCGGGAGAAGTGTATGGTGTTTCCTGAAACATCTAAAAAACAAAGCAACAGAGCCTAGGGCACTTCCACTTATGGTCCTATAGCTTAGGGAAATGAAAATCAAAAAGACAGAGCCACCCCAAAGTTTGGGACGGCTCTGTTTACAAGAACCTCGTTTACGGTACAAGTTCAATATCGCAGAAAGTGAAAAATGGATGAAGAAGCTGTGGTACTTACGTACAATGCAATATCACTCAGCAATGACATCTACGTCATCAGGCCCGTAGCAGCATAATGAGTGCATTCAGGTATGATGATTCTAACTGAAGTAAGTCACGCAGAAAAAGAAACATCATAAGATATCACTAATACACGGAATGTAAACTTGGCTACACAGGAACTGGATTACAAAACAGAACAGGGTCTCAAATTTAGAAAACCAACTTATGCTTGCTTAAGGGGAAAGGTGAGTTGGGGTGCTGCATAAAACCAGAGATTGAAATGAGCACAGAGTAAGTTCCTTAAGCCAAATATGGAATAGACAAGAGCTACTCCTTGCTCAACGAAATGGACTCAACACCCCATATTAAACGCCTAAGAATGTACCTGACTAGTAAGTATCTTAAAACCTATGGATTGCTATGTCTCCGAAAGGGAATCAAGCATGTGTACAGGGGCATAAACGCAGCAGTGATAGGATTGGAGAGGTTCGGTGAGCAAATGAAGACCCTTTGAAGGCATATTGCATGGTACCCATTCCACGGGTCTCAACTCTCCAGGTTTAAGGGATTCTTCCTTCAGCTAAAACATGCATGTGGAACCCAGAGTATGATCAACTGTGTGATCGGGAGACGTCTTCAAATATGTCTCCGTTCTCGTCCCCTGGTACTCGGGTGCAACATTCCAGACGCTTTACTAACACTCTCCCGACTTGGAGAGTCAGTGCCTTTAACCTCCTGTTTGGCCCAGTTTGCAATTTCTGCGGAAGATGAACAGGAATAGGGAGAACCAATGAGAGACTAGCTGGAGGTGTCTGGACGGGCAAATTTAACTCTCATTTCCCACCAGGAAGAGGAATTAACCAAAGGCTCAGCATGCCGTGCCGGAACCAGATTAGGGCCTGAAGCAATCCTGCGGTGTTGTGGCCAGCTCACAAGAAAGCAAGTTGAAGAAAGTAGCTCAGGGGCACTGTAATTCACAAACCTGCAGAGTTATAAATGACAGCTATCGTCCAAAAATATACTGAAGTAAGGCTGCCAAGAGGACTTGAAAGCGGGGCAGAGTTGCAGGTAACCGATTTCAGGAGGTAGACTGGAATTGCATTGAAAGCATAGGAAAAGAGGCAGAACGTCCACAATGATGCACTTGGCCAAAAAGGGCGTATGCGTTTTTTCCTGAATATATTCAGGAAAAAACGCATACGCCCTTTTTGGCCAACCAAGCAAGCTTGCAAAGGAAATCTGCACTACAATGAAGTCTCTCTTTCCCCCGGTCAAAAGGGCCATCTGAAAAAAGTGTAAAATCCAGAAAGGCAGGACAGGCCATGGAGAACTGGGAGCCTTGTTATGCTGACGGCCGGGATGAAAATTGCCAACAGCCACTCGGGAGAAGTGTATGGTGTTTCCTGAAACATCTAAAAAACAAAGCAACAGAGCCTAGGGCACTTCCACTTATGGTCCTATAGCTTAGGGAAATGAAAATCAAAAAGACACAGCCACCCCAAAGTTTGGGACGGCTCTGTTTACAAGAACCTCGTTTACGGTACAAGTTCAATATCGCAGAAAGTGAAAAATGGATGAAGAAGCTGTGGTACTTACGTACAATGCAATATCACTCAGCAATGACATCTACGTCATCAGGCCCGTAGCAGCATAATGAGTGCATTCAGGTATGATGATTCTAACTGAAGTAAGTCACGCAGAAAAAGAAACATCATAAGATATCACTAATACACGGAATGTAAACTTGGCTACACAGGAACTGGATTACAAAACAGAACAGGGTCTCAAATTTAGAAAACCAACTTATGCTTGCTTAAGGGGAAAGGTGAGTTGGGGTGCTGCATAAAACCAGAGATTGAAATGAGCACAGAGTAAGTTCCTTAAGCCAAATATGGAATAGACAAGAGCTACTCCTTGCTCAACGAAATGGACTCAACACCCCATATTAAACGCCTAAGAATGTACCTGACTAGTAAGTATCTTAAAACCTATGGATTGCTATGTCTCCGAAAGGGAATCAAGCATGTGTACAGGGGCATAAACGCAGCAGTGATAGGATTGGAGAGGTTCGGTGAGCAAATGAAGACCCTTTGAAGTCATATTGCATGGTACCCATTCCACGGGTCTCAACTCTCCAGGTTTAAGGGATTCTTCCTTCAGCTAAAACATGCATGTGGAACCCAGAGTATGATCAACTGTGTGATCGGGAGACGTCTTCAAATATGTCTCCGTTCTCGTCCCCTGGTACTCGGGTGCAACATTCCAGACGCTTTACTAACACTCTCCCGACTTGGAGAGTCAGTGCCTTTAACCTCCTGTTTGGCCCAGTTTGCAATTTCTGCGGAAGATGAACAGGAATAGGGAGAACCAATGAGAGACTAGCTGGAGGTGTCTGGACGGGCAAATTTAACTCTCATTTCCCACCAGGAAGAGGAATTAACCAAAGGCTCAGCATGCCGTGCCGGAACCAGATTAGGGCCTGAAGCAATCCTGCGGTGTTGTGGCCAGCTCACAAGAAAGCAAGTTGAAGAAAGTAGCTCAGGGGCACTGTAATTCACAAACCTGCAGAGTTATAAATGACAGCTATCGTCCAAAAATATACTGAAGTAAGGCTGCCAAGAGGACTTGAAAGCGGGGCAGAGTTGCAGGTAACCGATTTCAGGAGGTAGACTGGAATTGCATTGAAAGCATAGGAAAAGAGGCAGAACGTCCACAATGATGCACTTGGCCAAAAAGGGCGTATGCGTTTTTTCCTGAATATATTCAGGAAAAAACGCATACGCCCTTTTTGGCCAACCAAGCAAGCTTGCAAAGGAAATCTGCACTACAATGAAGTCTCTCTTTCCCCCGGTCAAAAGGGCCATCTGAAAAAAGTGTAAAATCCAGAAAGGCAGGACAGGCCATGGAGAACTGGGAGCCTTGTTATGCTGACGGCCGGGATGAAAATTGCCAACAGCCACTCGGGAGAAGTGTATGGTGTTTCCTGAAACATCTAAAAAACAAAGCAACAGAGCCTAGGGCACTTCCACTTATGGTCCTATAGCTTAGGGAAATGAAAATCAAAAAGACACAGCCACCCCAAAGTTTGGGACGGCTCTGTTTACAAGAACCTCGTTTACGGTACAAGTTCAATATCGCAGAAAGTGAAAAATGGATGAAGAAGCTGTGGTACTTACGTACAATGCAATATCACTCAGCAATGACATCTACGTCATCAGGCCCGTAGCAGCATAATGAGAGGATTCAGGTATGATGATTCTACCTGAAATAAGTCACGCAGAAAAAGAAACATCATAAGATATCACTAATACACGGAATGTAAACTTGGCTACACAGGAACTGGATTACAAAACAGAACAGGGTCTCAAATTTAGAAAACCAACTTATGCTTGCTTAAGGGGAAAGGTGAGTTGGAGTGCTGCATAAAACCAGAGATTGAAATGAGCACAGAGTAAGTTCCTTAAGCCAAATATGGAATAGACAAGAGCTACTCCTTGCTCAACGAAATGGACTCAACACCCCATATTAAACGCCTAAGAATGTACCTGACTAGTAAGTATCTTAAAACCTATGGATTGCTATGTCTCCGAAAGAGAATCAAGCATGTGTACAGGGGCATAAACGCAGCAGTGATAGGATTGGAGAGGTTCGGTAAGCAAATGAAGACCCTTTGAAGTCATATTGCATGGTACCCATTCCACGGGTCTCAACTCTCCAGGTTTAAGGGATTCTTCCTTCAGCTAAAACATGCATGTGGAACCCAGAGTATGATCAACCGTGTGATCGGGAGACGTGTTCAAATATGTCTCCGTTCTCGTCCCCTGGTACTCGGGTGCAACATTCCAGACGCTTTACTAACACTCTCCCGACTTGGAGAGTCAGTGCCTTTAACCTCCTGTTTGGCCCAGTTTGCAATTTCTGCGGAAGATGAACAGGAATAGGGAGAACCAATGAGAGACTAGCTGGAGGTGTCTGGACAGGCAAATTTAACTCTCATTTCCCACCAGGAAGAGGAATTAACCAAAGGCTCAGCGTGCCGTGCCGGAACCAGATTAGGGCCTGAAGCAATCCTGCGGTGTTGTGGCCAGCTCACAAGAAAGCGAGTTGAAGAAAGTAGCTCAGGGGCACTGTAATTCACAAACCTGCAGAGTTATAAATGACAGCTATCGTCCAAAAATATACTGAAGTAAGGCTGCCAAGAGGACTTGAAAGCGGGGCAGAATTGCAGGAAACCGATTTCAGGAGGTAGACTGGAATTGCATTGAAAGCATAGGAAAAGAGGCAGAACGTCCAAAATGATGCACTTGGCCAAAAAGGGCGTATGCGTTTTTTCCTGAATATATTCAGGAAAAAACGCATACGCCCTTTTTGGCCAACCAAGCAAGCTTGCAAAGGAAATCTGCACTACAATGAAGTCTCTCTTTCCCCCGGTCAAAAGGGCCATCTGAAAAAAGTGTAAAATCCAGAAAGGCAGGACAGGCCATGGAGAACTGGGAGCCTTGTTATGCTGATGGGCGGGATGTAAATTGCCAACAGCCACTCAGGAGAAGTGTAGGGTGTTTCCTGAAACATCTAAAAAACAAAGCAACAGAGCCTAAGGCACATCCACTTATGGTCCTATAGCTTAGGTAAATGAAAATCAAAAAGACACAGCCACCCCAAAGTTTGGGACGGCTCTGTTTACAAGAACCTCGTTAACGGTACAAGTTCAATATCGCAGAAAGTGAAAAATGGATGAAGAAGTTGTGGTACTTACGTACAATGCAATATCACTCAGCAATGACATCTATGTCATCAGGCCCGTAGCAGCATAATGAGTGGATTCAGGTATGATGATTCTAACTGAAATAAGTCACACAGAAAAAGAAACATCATAAGATATCACTAATACACGGAATGTAAACTTGGCTACACAGGAACTGGATTACAAAACAGAACAGGGTCTCAAATTTAGAAAACCAACTTATGCTTGCTTAAGGGGAAAGGTGAGTTGGGGTGCTGCATAAAACCAGAGATTGAAATGAGCACAGAGTAAGTTCCTTAAGCCAAATATGGAATAGACAAGAGCTACTCCTTGCTCAACGAAATGGACTCAACACCCCATATTAAACGCCTAAGAATGTACCTGACTAGTAAGTATCTTAAAACCTATGGATTGCTATGTCTCCGAAAGGGAATCAAGCATGTGTACAGGGGCATAAACGCAGCAGTGATAGGATTGGAGAGGTTCGGTGAGCAAATGAAGACCCTTTGGAGTCATATTGCATGGTACCCATTCCACGGGTCTCAACTCTCCAGGTTTAAGGGATTCTTCCTTCAGCTAAAACATGCATGTGGAACCCAGAGTATGATCAACTGTGTGATCGGGAGACGTCTTCAAATATGTCTCCGTTCTCGTCCCCTGGTACTAGGGTGCAACATTCCAGACGCTTTACTAACACTCTCCCGACTTGGAGAGTCAGTGCCTTTAACCTCCTGTTTGGCCCAGTTTGCAATTTCTGCAGAAGATGAACAGGAATAGGGAGAACCAATGAGAGACTAGCTGGAGGTGTCTGGACGGGCAAATTTAACTCTCATTTCCCACCAGGAAGAGGAATTAACCAAAGGCTCAGCGTGCCGTGCCGGAACCAGATTAGGGCCTGAAGCAATCCTGCGGTGTTGTGGCCAGCTCACAAGAAAGCGAGTTGAAGAAAGTAGCTCAGGGGCACTGTAATTCACAAACCTGCAGAGTTATAAATGACAGCTATCGTCCAAAAATATACTGAAGTAAGGCTGCCAGGAGGACTTGAAAGCGGGGCAGAATTGCAGGAAACCGATTTCAGGAGGTAGACTGGAATTGCATTTAAAGCATAGGAAAAGAGGCAGAACGTCCACAATGATGCACTTGGCCAAAAAGGGCGTATGCGTTTTTTCCTGAATATATTCAGGAAAAAACGCATACGCCCTTTTTGGCCAACCAAGCAAGCTTGCAAAGGAAATCTGCACTACAATGAAGTCTCACTTCCCCCCGGTCAAAAGGGCCATCTGAAAAAAGTGTAAACTCCAGAAAGGCAGGACAGGCCATGGAGAACTGGGAGCCTTGTTATGCTGACGGCCGGGATGTAAGTTGCCACCAGCCACTTGGGAGAAGTGTATGTGTTTCCTGAAACATCTAAAAAACAAAGCAACAGAGCCTAGGGCACTTCCACTTATGGTCCTATAGCTTAGGGAAATGAAAATCAAAAAGACACAGCCACCCCAAAGTTTGGGACGGCTCTGTTTACAAGAACCTCGTTTACGGTACAAGTTCAATATCGCAGAAAGTGAAAAATGGATGAAGAAGCTGTGGTACTTACGTACAATGCAATATCACTCAGCAATGACATCTACGTCATCAGGCCCGTAGCAGCATAATGAGAGGATTCAGGTATGATGATTCTACCTCAAATAAGTCACGCAGAAAAAGAAACATCATAAGATATCACTAATACACGGAATGTAAACTTGGCTACACAGGAACTGGATTACAAAACAGAACAGGGTCTCAAATTTAGAAAACCAACTTATGCTTGCTTAAGGGGAAAGGTGAGTTGGGGTGCTGCATAAAACCAGAGATTGAAATGAGCACAGAGTAAGTTCCTTAAGCCAAATATGGAATAGACAAGAGCTACTCCTTGCTCAACGAAATGGACTCAACACCCCATATTAAACGCCTAAGAATGTACCTGACTAGTAAGTATCTTAAAACCTATGGATTGCTATGTCTCCGAAAGGGAATCAAGCATGTGTACAGGGGCATAAACGCAGCAGTGATAGGATTGGAGAGGTTCGGTGAGCAAATGAAGACCCTTTGGAGTCGTATTGCCTGGTACCCATTCCACGGGTCTCAACTCTCCAGGTTTAAGGGATTCTTCCTTCAGCTAAAACATGCATGTGGAATCCAGAGTATGATCAACTGTGTGATCGGGAGACGTCTTCAAATATGTCTCCGTTCTCGTCCCCTGGTACTCGGGTGCAACATTCCAGACGCTTTACTAACACTCTCCCGACTTGGAGAGTCAGTGCCTTTAACCTCCTGTTTGGCCCAGTTTGCAATTTCTGCAGAAGATGAACAGGAATAGGGAGAACCAATGAGAGACTAGCTGGAGGTGTCTGGACGGGCAAATTTAACTCTCATTTCCCACCAGGAAGAGGAATTAACCAAAGGCTCAGCATGCCGTGCCGGAACCAGATTAGGGCCTGAAGCAATCCTGCGGTGTTGTGGCCAGCTCACAAGAAAGCAAGTTGAAGAAAGTAGCTCAGGGGCACTGTAATTCACAAACCTGCAGAGTTATAAATGACAGCTATCGTCCAAAAATATACTGAAGTAAGGCTGCCAAGAGGACTTGAAAGCGGGGCAGAGTTGCAGGTAACCGATTTCAGGAGGTAGACTGGAATTGCATTGAAAGCATAGGAAAAGAGGCACAACGTCCACAATGATGCACTTGGCCAAAAAGGGCGTATGCGTTTTTTCCTGAATATATTCAGGAAAAAACGCATACGCCCTTTTTGGCCAACCAAGCAAGCTTGCAAAGGAAATCTGCACTACAATGAAGTCTCTCTTTCCCCCGGTCAAAAGGGCCATCTGAAAAAAGTGTAAAATCCAGAAAGGCAGGACAGGCCATGGAGAACTGGGAGCCTTGTTATGCTGACGGCCGGGATGAAAATTGCCAACAGCCACTCGGGAGAAGTGTATGGTGTTTCCTGAAACATCTAAAAAACAAAGCAACAGAGCCTAGGGCACTTCCACTTATGGTCCTATAGCTTAGGGAAATGAAAATCAAAAAGACACAGCCACCCCAAAGTTTGGGACGGCTCTGTTTACAAGAACCTCGTTTACGGTACAAGTTCAATATCGCAGAAAGTGAAAAATGGATGAAGAAGCTGTGGTACTTACGTACAATGCAATATCACTCAGCAATGACATCTACGTCATCAGGCCCGTAGCAGCATAATGAGAGGATTCAGGTATGATGATTCTACCTGAAATAAGTCACACAGAAAAAGAAACATCATAAGATATCACTAATACACGGAATGTAAACTTGGCTACACAGGAACTGGATTACAAAACAGAACAGGGTCTCAAATTTAGAAAACCAACTTATGCTTGCTTAAGGGGAAAGGTGAGTTGGGGTGCTGCATAAAACCAGAGATTGAAATGAGCACAGAGTAAGTTCCTTAAGCCAAATATGGAATAGACAAGAGCTACTCCTTGCTCAACGAAATGGACTCAACACCCCATATTAAACGCCTAAGAATGTACCTGACTTGTAAGTATCTTAAAACCTATGGATTGCTATGTCTCCGAAAGAGAATCAAGCGTGTGTACAGGGGCATAAACGCAGCAGTGATAGGATTGGAGAGGTTCGGTGAGCAAATGAAGACCCTTTGAAGTCATATTGCATGGTACCCATTCCACGGGTCTCAACTCTCCAGGTTTAAGGGATTCTTCCTTCAGCTAAAACATGCATGTGGAACCCAGAGTATGATCAACCGTGTGATCGGGAGACGTGTTCAAATATGTCTCCGTTCTCGTCCCCTGGTACTCGGGTGCAACATTCCAGACGCTTTAGTAACACTCTCCCGACTTGGAGAGTCAGTGCCTTTAACCTCCTGTTTGGCCCAGTTTGCAATTTCTGCGGAAGATGAACAGGAATAGGGAGAACCAATGAGAGACTAGCTGGAGGTGTCTGGACGGGCAAATTTAACTCTCATTTCCCACCAGGAAGAGGAATTAACCAAAGGCTCAGCGTGCCGTGCCGGAACCAGATTAGGGCCTGAAGCAATCCTGCGGTGTTGTGGCCAGCTCACAAGAAAGCGAGTTGAAGAAAGTAGCTCAGGGGCACTGTAATTCACAAACCTGCAGAGTTATAAATGACAGCTATCGTCCAAAAATATACTGAAGTAAGGCTGCCAAGAGGACTTGAAAGCGGGGCAGAATTGCAGGAAACCGATTTCAGGAGGTAGACTGGAATTGCATTGAAAGCATAGGAAAAGAGGCAGAACGTCCACAATGATGCACTTGGCCAAAAAGGGCGTATGCGTTTTTTCCTGAATATATTCAGGAAAAAACGCATACGCCCTTTTTGGCCAACCAAGCAAGCTTGCAAAGGAAATCTGCACTACAATGAAGTCTCACTTCCCCCGGTCAAAAGGGCCATCTGAAAAAAGTGTAAAATCCAGAAAGACAGGACAGGCCATGGAGAACTGGGAGCCTTGTTATGCTGATGGGCGGGATGTAAATTGCCAACAGCCACTCAGGAGAAGTGTAGGGTGTTTCCTGAAACATCTAAAAAACAAAGCAACAGAGCCTAGGGCACTTCCACTTATGGTCCTATAGCTTAGGGAAATGAAAATCAAAAAGACACAGCCACCCCAAAGTTTGGGACGGCTCTGTTTACAAGAACCTCGTTAACGGTACAAGTTCAATATCGCAGAAAGTGAAAAATGGATGAAGAAGTTGTGGTACATACGTACAATGCAATATCACTCAGCACTGACATCTATGTCATCAGGCCCGTAGCAGCATAATGAGTGGATTCAGGTATGATGATTCTAACTGAAATAAGTCACACAGAAAAAGAAACATCATAAGATATCACTAATACACGGAATGTAAACTTGGCTACACAGGAACTGGATTACAAAACAGAACAGGGTCTCAAATTTAGAAAACCAACTTATGCTTGCTTAAGGGGAAAGGTGAGTTGGGGTGCTGCATAAAACCAGAGATTGAAATGAGCACAGAGTAAGTTCCTTAAGCCAAATATGGAATAGACAAGAGCTACTCCTTGCTCAACGAAATGGACTCAACACCCCATATTAAACGCCTAAGAATGTACCTGACTAGTAAGTATCTTAAAACCTATGGATTGCTATGTCTCCGAAAGGGAATCAAGCATGTGTACAGGGGCATAAACGCAGCAGTGATAGGATTGGAGAGGTTCGGTGAGCAAATGAAGACCCTTTGGAGTCATATTGCATGGTACCCATTCCACGGGTCTCAACTCTCCAGGTTTAAGGGATTCTTCCTTCAGCTAAAACATGCATGTGGAACCCAGAGTATGATCAACTGTTTGATCGGGAGACGTCTTCAAATATGTCTCCGTTCTCGTCCCCTGGTACTCGGGTGCAACATTCCAGACGCTTTACTAACACTCTCCCGACTTGGAGAGTCAGTGCCTTTAACCTCCTGTTTGGCCCAGTTTGCAATTTCTGCAGAAGATGAACAGGAATAGGGAGAACCAATGAGAGACTAGCTGGAGGTGTCTGGACGGGCAAATTTAACTCTCATTTCCCACCAGGAAGAGGAATTAACCAAAGGCTCAGCGTGCCGTGCCGGAACCAGATTAGGGCCTGAAGCAATCCTGCGGTGTTGTGGCCAGCTCACAAGAAAGCGAGTTGAAGATAGTAGCTCAGGGGCACTGTAATTCACAAACCTGCAGAGTTATAAATGACAGCTATCGTCCAAAAATATACTGAAGTAAGGCTGCCAAGAGGACTTGAAAGCGGGGCAGAGTTGCAGGTAACCGATTTCAGGAGGTAGACTGGAATTGCATTGAAAGCATAGGAAAAGAGGCAGAACGTCCACAATGATGCACTTGGCCAAAAAGGGCGTATGCGTTTTTTCCTGAATATATTCAGGAAAAAACGCATACGCCCTTTTTGGCCAACCAAGCAAGCTTGCAAAGGAAATCTGCACTACAATGAAGTCTCACTTCCCCCCGGTCAAAAGGGCCATCTGAAAAAAGTGTAAAATCCAGAAAGGCAGGACAGGCCATGGAGAACTGGGAGCCTTGTTATGCTGATGGGCGGGATGTAAATTGCCAACAGCCACTCGGGAGAAGTGTACGGTGTTTCCTGAAACATCTAAAAAGCAAAGCAACAGAGCCTAGGGCACTTCCACTTATGGTCCTATAGCTTAGGGAAATGAAAATCAAAAAGACACAGCCACCCCAAAGTTTGGGACGGCTCTGTTTACAAGAACCTCGTTTACGGTACAAGTTCAATATCGCAGAAAGTGAAAAATGGATGAAGAAGTTGTGGTACTTACGTACAATGCAATATCACTCAGCAATGACATCTATGTCATCAGGCCCGTAGCAGCATAATGAGTGGATTCAGGTATGATGATTCTAACTGAAAGAAGTCACACAGAAAAAGAAACATCATAAGATATCACTAATACACGGAATGTAAACTTGGCTACACAGGAACTGGATTCCAAAACAGAACAGGGTCTCAAATTTAGAAAACCAACTTATGCTTGCTTAAGGGGAAAGGTGAGTTGGGGTGCTGCATAAAACCAGAGATTGAAATGAGCACAGATAAAGTTCCTTAAGCCAAATATGGAATAGACAAGAGCTACTCCTTGCTCAACGAAATGGACTCAACACCCCATATTAAACGCCTAAGAATGTACCTGACTAGTAAGTATCTTAAAACCTATGGATTGCTATGTCTCCGAAAGAGAATCAAGCGTGTGTACAGGGACATAAACGCAGCAGTGATAGGATTGGAGAGGTTCGGTGAGCAAATGAAGACCCTTTGAAGTCATATTGCATGGTACCCATTCCACGGGTCTCAACTCTCCAGGTTTAAGGGATTCTTCCTTCAGCTAAAACATGCATGTGGAACCCAGAGTATGATCAACCGTGTGATCGGGAGACGTGTTCAAATATGTCTCCGTTCTCGTCCCCTGGTACTCGGGTGCAACATTCCAGACGCTTTACTAACACTCTCCCGACTTGGAGAGTCAGTGCCTTTAACCTCCTGTTTGGCCCAGTTTGCAATTTCTGCGGAAGATGAACAGGAATAGGGAGAACCAATGAGAGACTAGCTGGAGGTGTCTGGACGGGCAAATTTAACTCTCATTTCCCACCAGGAAGAGGAATTAACCAAAGGCTCAGCGTGCCGTGCCGGAAACACATTAGGGCCTGAAGCAATCCTGCGGTGTTGCGGCCAGCTCACAAGAAAGCGAGTTGAAGAAAGGAGCTCAGGGGCACTGTAATTCACAAACCTGCAGAGTTATAAATGACAGCTATCGTCCAAAAATATACTGAAGTAAGGCTGCCAAGAGGACTTGAAAGCGGGGCAGAATTGCAGGAAACCGATTTCAGGAGGTAGACTGGAATTGCATTGAAAGCATAGGAAAAGAGGCAGAACGTCCACAATGATGCACTTGGCCAAAAAGGGCGTATGCGTTTTTTCCTGAATATATTCAGGAAAAAACGCATACGCCCCTTTTGGCCAACCAAGCAAGCTTGCAAAGGAAATCTGCACTACAATGAAGTCTCACTTCCCCCCGGTCAAAAGGGCCATCTGAAAAAAGTGTAAAATCCAGAAAGGCAGGACAGGCCATGGAGAACTGGGAGCCTTGTTATGCTGATGGGCGGGATGTAAATTGCCAACAGCCACTCGGGAGAAGTGTATGTGTTTCCTGAAACATCTAAAAAACAAAGCAACAGAGCCCAGGGCACTTCCACTTATGGTCCTATAGCTTAGGGAAATGAAAATCAAAAAGACACAGCCACCCCAAAGTTTGGGACGGCTCTGTTTACAAGAACCTCGTTTACGGTACAAGTTCAGTATCGCAGAAAGTGAAAAATGGATGAAGATGTTCTGGTACATACGTACAATGCAATATCACTCAGCAATGACATCTATGTCATCAGGCCCGTAGCAGCATAATGAGTGGATTCAGGTATGATGATTCTAACTGAAAGAAGTCACACAGAAAAAGAAACATCATAAGATATCACTAATACACGGAATGTAAACTTGGCTACACAGGAACTGGATTACAAAACAGAACAGGGTCTCAAATTTAGAAAACCAACTTATGCTTGCTTAAGGGGAAAGGTGAGTTGGGGTGCTGCATAAAACCAGAGATTGAAATGAGCACAGATAAAGTTTCTTAAGCCAAATATGGAATAGACAAGAGCTACTCCTTGCTCAACGAAATGGACTCAACACCCCATATTAAACGCCTAAGAATGTACCTGACTACTAAGTATCTTAAAACCTATGGATTGTTATGTCTCCGAAAGAGAATCAAGCGTGTGCACAGGGGCATAAACGCAGCAGTGATAGGATTGGAGAGGTTCGGTGAGCAAATGAAGACCCTTTGAAGTCATTTTGCATGGTACCCATTCCACGGGTCTCAACTCTCCAGGTTTAAGGGATTCTTCCTTCAGCTAAAACATGCATGTGGAACCCAGAGTATGATCAACCGTGTGATCGGGAGACGTGTTCAAATATGTCTCCGTTCTCGTCCCCTGGTACTCGGGTGCAACATTCCAGACGCTTTACTAACACTCTCCCGACTTGGAGGGTCAGTGCCTTTAACCTCCTGTTTGGCCCAGTTTGCAATTTCTGCGGAAGATGAACAGGAATAGGGAGAACCAATGAGAGGCTAGCTGGAGGTGTCTGGACGGGCAAATTTAACTCTCATTTCCCACCAGGAGGAGGAATTAACCAAAGGCTCAGCGTGCCGTGCCGGAACCAGATTAGGGCCTGAAGCAATCCTGCGGTGTTGCGGCCAGCTCACAAGAAAGCGAGTTGAAGAAAGGAGCTCAGGGGCACTGTAATTCACAAACCTGCAGAGTTATAAATGACAGCTATCGTCCAAAAATATACTGAAGTAAGGCTGCCAAGAGGACTTGAAAGCGGGGCAGAATTGCAGGAAACCGATTTCAGGAGGTAGACTGGAATTGCATTGAAAGCATAGGAAAAGAGGCAGAACGTCCACAATGATGCACTTGGCCAAAAAGGGCGTATGCGTTTTTTCCTGAATATATTCAGGAAAAAACGCATACGCCCTTTTTGGCCAACCAAGCAAGCTTGCAAAGGAAATCTGCACTACAATGAAGTCTCACTTCCCCCCGGTCAAAAGGGCCATCTGAAAAAAGTGTAAAATCCAGAAAGGCAGGACAGGCCATGGAGAACTGGGAGCCTTGTTATGCTGATGGGCGGGATGTAAATTGCCAACAGCCACTCGGGAGAAGTGTATGGTGTTTCCTGAAACATCTAAAAAACAAAGCAACAGAGCCTAGGGCACTTCCACTTATGGTCCAATAGCTTAGGGAAATGAAAATCAAAAAGACACAGCCACCCCAAAGTTTGGGACGGCTCTGTTTACAAGAACCTCGTTTACGGTACAAGTTCAATATCGCAGAAAGTGAAAAATGGATGAAGAAGTTGTGGTACTTACGTACAATGCAATATCACTCAGCAATGACATCTATGTCATCAGGCCCGTAGCAGCATAATGAGTGGATTCAGGTATGATGATTCTAACTGAAAGAAGTCACACAGAAAAAAGAAACATCATAAGATATCACTAATACACGGAATGTAAACTTGGCTACACAGGAACTGGATTACAAAACAGAACAGGGTCTCAAATTTAGAAAACCAACTTATGCTTGCTTAAGGGGAAAGGTGAGTTGGGGTGCTGCATAAAACCAGAGATTGAAATGAGCACAGATAAAGTTCCTTAAGCCAAATATGGAATAGACAAGAGCTACTCCTTGCTCAACGAAATGGACTCAACACCCCATATTAAACGCCTAAGAATGTACCTGACTAGTAAGTATCTTAAAACCTATGGATTGCTATGTCTCCGAAAGAGAATCAAGCGTGTGTACAGGGACATAAACGCAGCAGTGATAGGATTGGAGAGGTTCGGTGAGCAAATGAAGACCCTTTGAAGTCATATTGCATGGTACCCATTCCACGGGTCTCAACTCTCCAGGTTTAAGGGATTCTTCCTTCAGCTAAAACATGCATGTGGAACCCAGAGTATGATCAACCGTGTGATCGGGAGACGTGTTCAAATATGTCTCCGTTCTCGTCCCCTGGTACTCGGGTGCAACATTCCAGACGCTTTACTAACACTCTCCCGACTTGGAGAGTCAGTGCCTTTAACCTCCTGTTTGGCCCAGTTTGCAATTTCTGCGGAAGATGAACAGGAATAGGGAGAACCAATGAGAGACTAGCTGGAGGTGTCTGGACGGGCAAATTTAACTCTCATTTCCCACCAGGAAGAGGAATTAACCAAAGGCTCAGCGTGCCGTGCCGGAACCAGATTAGGGCCTGAAGCAATCCTGCGGTGTTGCGGCCAGCTCACAAGAAAGCGAGTTGAAGAAAGGAGCTCAGGGGCACTGTAATTCACAAACCTGCAGAGTTATAAATGACAGCTATCGTCCAAAAATATACTGAAGTAAGGCTGCCAAGAGGACTTGAAAGCGGGGCAGAATTGCAGGAAACCGATTTCAGGAGGTAGACTGGAATTGCATTGAAAGCATAGGAAAAGAGGCAGAACGTCCACAATGATGCACTTGGCCAAAAAGGGCGTATGCGTTTTTTCCTGAATATATTCAGGAAAAAACGCATACGCCCTTTTTGGCCAACCAAGCAAGCTTGCAAAGGAAATCTGCACTACAATGAAGTCTCACTTCCCCCCGGTCAAAAGGGCCATCTGAAAAAAGTGTAAAATCCAGAAAGGCAGGACAGGCCATGGAGAACTGGGAGCCTTGTTATGCTGATGGGCGGGATGTAAATTGCCAACAGCCACTCGGGAGAAGTGTATGGTGTTTCCTGAAACATCTAAAAAGCAAAGCAACAGAGCCTAGGGCACTTCCACTTATGGTCCTATAGCTTAGGGAAATGAAAATCAAAAAGACACAGCCACCCCAAAGTTTGGGACGGCTCTGTTTACAAGAACCTCGTTTACGGTACAAGTTCAATATCGCAGAAAGTGAAAAATGGATGAAGAAGTTGTGGTACTTACGTACAATGCAATATCACTCAGCAATGACATCTATGTCATCAGGCCCGTAGCAGCATAATGAGTGGATTCAGGTATGATGATTCTAACTGAAATAAGTCACACAGAAAAAGAAACATCATAAGATATCACTAATACACGGAATGTAAACTTGGCTACACAGGAACTGGATTACAAAACAGAACAGGGTCTCAAATTTAGAAAACCAACTTATGCTTGCTTAAGGGGAAAGGTGAGTTGGGGTGCTGCATAAAACCAGAGATTGAAATGAGCACAGAGTAAGTTCCTTAAGCCAAATATGGAATAGACAAGAGCTACTCCTTGCTCAACGAAATGGACTCAACACCCCATATTAAACGCCTAAGAATGTACCTGACTAGTAAGTATCTTAAAACCTATGGATTGCTATGTCTCCGAAAGGGAATCAAGCATGTGTACAGGGGCATAAACGCAGCAGTGATAGGATTGGAGAGGTTCGGTGAGCAAATGAAGACCCTTTGGAGTCGTATTGCCTGGTACCCATTCCACGGGTCTCAACTCTCCAGGTTTAAGGGATTCTTCCTTCAGCTAAAACATGCATGTGGAATCCAGAGTATGATCAACTGTGTGATCGGGAGACGTCTTCAAATATGTCTCCGTTCTCGTCCCCTGGTACTCGGGTGCAACATTCCAGACGCTTTACTAACACTCTCCCGACTTGGAGAGTCAGTGCCTTTAACCTCCTGTTTGGCCCAGTTTGCAATTTCTGCAGAAGATGAACAGGAATAGGGAGAACCAATGAGAGACTAGCTGGAGGTGTCTGGACGGGCAAATTTAACTCTCATTTCCCACCAGGAAGAGGAATTAACCAAAGGCTCAGCATGCCGTGCCGGAACCAGATTAGGGCCTGAAGCAATCCTGCGGTGTTGTGGCCAGCTCACAAGAAAGCAAGTTGAAGAAAGTAGCTCAGGGGCACTGTAATTCACAAACCTGCAGAGTTATAAATGACAGCTATCGTCCAAAAATATACTGAAGTAAGGCTGCCAAGAGGACTTGAAAGCGGGGCAGAGTTGCAGGTAACCGATTTCAGGAGGTAGACTGGAATTGCATTGAAAGCATAGGAAAAGAGGCACAACGTCCACAATGATGCACTTGGCCAAAAAGGGCGTATGCGTTTTTTCCTGAATATATTCAGGAAAAAACGCATACGCCCTTTTTGGCCAACCAAGCAAGCTTGCAAAGGAAATCTGCACTACAATGAAGTCTCTCTTTCCCCCGGTCAAAAGGGCCATCTGAAAAAAGTGTAAAATCCAGAAAGGCAGGACAGGCCATGGAGAACTGGGAGCCTTGTTATGCTGACGGCCGGGATGAAAATTGCCAACAGCCACTCGGGAGAAGTGTATGGTGTTTCCTGAAACATCTAAAAAACAAAGCAACAGAGCCTAGGGCACTTCCACTTATGGTCCTATAGCTTAGGGAAATGAAAATCAAAAAGACACAGCCACCCCAAAGTTTGGGACGGCTCTGTTTACAAGAACCTCGTTTACGGTACAAGTTCAATATCGCAGAAAGTGAAAAATGGATGAAGAAGCTGTGGTACTTACGTACAATGCAATATCACTCAGCAATGACATCTACGTCATCAGGCCCGTAGCAGCATAATGAGAGGATTCAGGTATGATGATTCTACCTGAAATAAGTCACACAGAAAAAGAAACATCATAAGATATCACTAATACACGGAATGTAAACTTGGCTACACAGGAACTGGATTACAAAACAGAACAGGGTCTCAAATTTAGAAAACCAACTTATGCTTGCTTAAGGGGAAAGGTGAGTTGGGGTGCTGCATAAAACCAGAGATTGAAATGAGCACAGAGTAAGTTCCTTAAGCCAAATATGGAATAGACAAGAGCTACTCCTTGCTCAACGAAATGGACTCAACACCCCATATTAAACGCCTAAGAATGTACCTGACTAGTAAGTATCTTAAAACCTATGGATTGCTATGTCTCCGAAAGAGAATCAAGCGTGTGTACAGGGGCATAAACGCAGCAGTGATAGGATTGGAGAGGTTCGGTGAGCAAATGAAGACCCTTTGAAGTCATATTGCATGGTACCCATTCCACGGGTCTCAACTCTCCAGGTTTAAGGGATTCTTCCTTCAGCTAAAACATGCATGTGGAACCCAGAGTATGATCAACCGTGTGATCGGGAGACGTGTTCAAATATGTCTCCGTTCTCGTCCCCTGGTACTCGGGTGCAACATTCCAGACGCTTTACTAACACTCTCCCGACTTGGAGAGTCAGTGCCTTTAACCTCCTGTTTGGCCCAGTTTGCAATTTCTGCGGAAGATGAACAGGAATAGGGAGAACCAATGAGAGACTAGCTGGAGGTGTCTGGACGGGCAAATTTAACTCTCATTTCCCACCAGGAAGAGGAATTAACCAAAGGCTCAGCGTGCCGTGCCGGAACCAGATTAGGGCCTGAAGCAATCCTGCGGTGTTGTGGCCAGCTCACAAGAAAGCGAGTTGAAGAAAGGAGCTCAGGGGCACTGTAATTCACAAACCTGCAGAGTTATAAATGACAGCTATCGTCCAAAAATATACTGAAGTAAGGCTGCCAAGAGGACTTGAAAGCGGGGCAGAGTTGCAGGTAACCGATTTCAGGAGGTAGACTGGAATTGCATTGAAAGCATAGGAAAAGAGGCAGAACGTCCACAATGATGCACTTGGCCAAAAAGGGCGTATGCGTTTTTTCCTGAATATATTCAGGAAAAAACGCATACGCCCTTTTTGGCCAACCAAGCAAGCTTGCAAAGGAAATCTGCACTACAATGAAGTCTCACTTCCCCCCGGTCAAAAGGGCCATCTGAAAAAAGTGTAAAATCCAGAAAGGCAGGACAGGCCATGGAGAACTGGGAGCCTTGTTATGCTGATGGGCGGGATGTAAATTGCCAACAGCCACTCGGGAGAAGTGTATGGTGTTTCCTGAAACATCTAAAAAGCAAAGCAACAGAGCCTAGGGCACTTCCACTTATGGTCCTATAGCTTAGGGAAATGAAAATCAAAAAGACACAGCCACCCCAAAGTTTGGGACGGCTCTGTTTACAAGAACCTCGTTTACGGTACAAGTTCAATATCGCAGAAAGTGAAAAATGGATGAAGAAGTTGTGGTACTTACGTACAATGCAATATCACTCAGCAATGACATCTATGTCATCAGGCCCGTAGCAGCATAATGAGTGGATTCAGGTATGATGATTCTAACTGAAAGAAGTCACACAGAAAAAGAAACATCATAAGATATCACTAATACACGGAATGTAAACTTGGCTACACAGGAACTGGATTCCAAAACAGAACAGGGTCTCAAATTTAGAAAACCAACTTATGCTTGCTTAAGGGGAAAGGTGAGTTGGGGTGCTGCATAAAACCAGAGATTGAAATGAGCACAGATAAAGTTCCTTAAGCCAAATATGGAATAGACAAGAGCTACTCCTTGCTCAACGAAATGGACTCAACACCCCATATTAAACGCCTAAGAATGTACCTGACTAGTAAGTATCTTAAAACCTATGGATTGCTATGTCTCCGAAAGAGAATCAAGCGTGTGTACAGGGACATAAACGCAGCAGTGATAGGATTGGAGAGGTTCGGTGAGCAAATGAAGACCCTTTGAAGTCATATTGCATGGTACCCATTCCACGGGTCTCAACTCTCCAGGTTTAAGGGATTCTTCCTTCAGCTAAAACATGCATGTGGAACCCAGAGTATGATCAACCGTGTGATCGGGAGACGTGTTCAAATATGTCTCCGTTCTCGTCCCCTGGTACTCGGGTGCAACATTCCAGACGCTTTACTAACACTCTCCCGACTTGGAGAGTCAGTGCCTTTAACCTCCTGTTTGGCCCAGTTTGCAATTTCTGCGGAAGATGAACAGGAATAGGGAGAACCAATGAGAGACTAGCTGGAGGTGTCTGGACGGGCAAATTTAACTCTCATTTCCCACCAGGAAGAGGAATTAACCAAAGGCTCAGCGTGCCGTGCCGGAACCACATTAGGGCCTGAAGCAATCCTGCGGTGTTGCGGCCAGCTCACAAGAAAGCTAGTTGAAGAAAGGAGCTCAGGGGCACTGTAATTCACAAACCTGCAGAGTTATAAATGACAGCTATCGTCCAAAAATATACTGAAGTAAGGCTGCCAAGAGGACTTGAAAGCGGGGCAGAATTGCAGGAAACCGATTTCAGGAGGTAGACTGGAATTGCATTGAAAGCATAGGAAAAGAGGCAGAACGTCCACAATGATGCACTTGGCCAAAAAGGGCGTATGCGTTTTTTCCTGAATATATTCAGGAAAAAACGCATACGCCCCTTTTGGCCAACCAAGCAAGCTTGCAAAGGAAATCTGCACTACAATGAAGTCTCACTTCCCCCCGGTCAAAAGGGCCATCTGAAAAAAGTGTAAAATCCAGAAAGGCAGGACAGGCCATGGAGAACTGGGAGCCTTGTTATGCTGATGGGCGGGATGTAAATTGCCAACAGCCACTCGGGAGAAGTGTATGTGTTTCCTGAAACATCTAAAAAACAAAGCAACAGAGCCCAGGGCACTTCCACTTATGGTCCTATAGCTTAGGGAAATGAAAATCAAAAAGACACAGCCACCCCAAAGTTTGGGACGGCTCTGTTTACAAGAACCTCGTTTACGGTACAACTTCAGTATCGCAGAAAGTGAAAAATGGATGAAGATGTTCTGGTACATACGTACAATGCAATATCACTCAGCAATGACATCTATGTCATCAGGCCCGTAGCAGCATAATGAGTGGATTCAGGTATGATGATTCTAACTGAAAGAAGTCACACAGAAAAAGAAACATCATAAGATATCACTAATACACGGAATGTAAACTTGGCTACACAGGAACTGGATTACAAAACAGAACAGGGTCTCAAATTTAGAAAACCAACTTATGCTTGCTTAAGGGGAAAGGTGAGTTGGGGTGCTGCATAAAACCAGAGATTGAAATGAGCACAGATAAAGTTTCTTAAGCCAAATATGGAATAGACAAGAGCTACTCCTTGCTCAACGAAATGGACTCAACACCCCATATTAAACGCCTAAGAATGTACCTGACTACTAAGTATCTTAAAACCTATGGATTGTTATGTCTCCGAAAGAGAATCAAGCGTGTGCACAGGGGCATAAACGCAGCAGTGATAGGATTGGAGAGGTTCGGTGAGCAAATGAAGACCCTTTGAAGTCATTTTGCATGGTACCCATTCCACGGGTCTCAACTCTCCAGGTTTAAGGGATTCTTCCTTCAGCTAAAACATGCATGTGGAACCCAGAGTATGATCAACCGTGTGATCGGGAGACGTGTTCAAATATGTCTCCGTTCTCGTCCCCTGGTACTCGGGTGCAACATTCCAGACGCTTTACTAACACTCTCCCGACTTGGAGGGTCAGTGCCTTTAACCTCCTGTTTGGCCCAGTTTGCAATTTCTGCGGAAGATGAACAGGAATAGGGAGAACCAATGAGAGGCTAGCTGGAGGTGTCTGGACGGGCAAATTTAACTCTCATTTCCCACCAGGAGGAGGAATTAACCAAAGGCTCAGCGTGCCGTGCCGGAACCAGATTAGGGCCTGAAGCAATCCTGCGGTGTTGCGGCCAGCTCACAAGAAAGCGAGTTGAAGAAAGGAGCTCAGGGGCACTGTAATTCACAAACCTGCAGAGTTATAAATGACAGCTATCGTCCAAAAATATACTGAAGTAAGGCTGCCAAGAGGACTTGAAAGCGGGGCAGAATTGCAGGAAACCGATTTCAGGAGGTAGACTGGAATTGCATTGAAAGCATAGGAAAAGAGGCAGAACGTCCACAATGATGCACTTGGCCAAAAAGGGCGTATGCGTTTTTTCCTGAATATATTCAGGAAAAAACGCATACGCCCTTTTTGGCCAACCAAGCAAGCTTGCAAAGGAAATCTGCACTACAATGAAGTCTCACTTCCCCCCGGTCAAAAGGGCCATCTGAAAAAAGTGTAAAATCCAGAAAGGCAGGACAGGCCATGGAGAACTGGGAGCCTTGTTATGCTGATGGGCGGGATGTAAATTGCCAACAGCCACTCGGGAGAAGTGTATGGTGTTTCCTGAAACATCTAAAAAACAAAGCAACAGAGCCTAGGGCACTTCCACTTATGGTCCAATAGCTTAGGGAAATGAAAATCAAAAAGACACAGCCACCCCAAAGTTTGGGACGGCTCTGTTTACAAGAACCTCGTTTACGGTACAAGTTCAATATCGCAGAAAGTGAAAAATGGATGAAGAAGTTGTGGTACTTACGTACAATGCAATATCACTCAGCAATGACATCTATGTCATCAGGCCCGTAGCAGCATAATGAGTGGATTCAGGTATGATGATTCTAACTGAAAGAAGTCACACAGAAAAAAGAAACATCATAAGATATCACTAATACACGGAATGTAAACTTGGCTACACAGGAACTGGATTACAAAACAGAACAGGGTCTCAAATTTAGAAAACCAACTTATGCTTGCTTAAGGGGAAAGGTGAGTTGGGGTGCTGCATAAAACCAGAGATTGAAATGAGCACAGATAAAGTTCCTTAAGCCAAATATGGAATAGACAAGAGCTACTCCTTGCTCAACGAAATGGACTCAACACCCCATATTAAACGCCTAAGAATGTACCTGACTAGTAAGTATCTTAAAACCTATGGATTGCTATGTCTCCGAAAGAGAATCAAGCGTGTGTACAGGGACATAAACGCAGCAGTGATAGGATTGGAGAGGTTCGGTGAGCAAATGAAGACCCTTTGAAGTCATATTGCATGGTACCCATTCCACGGGTCTCAACTCTCCAGGTTTAAGGGATTCTTCCTTCAGCTAAAACATGCATGTGGAACCCAGAGTATGATCAACCGTGTGATCGGGAGACGTGTTCAAATATGTCTCCGTTCTCGTCCCCTGGTACTCGGGTGCAACATTCCAGACGCTTTACTAACACTCTCCCGACTTGGAGAGTCAGTGCCTTTAACCTCCTGTTTGGCCCAGTTTGCAATTTCTGCGGAAGATGAACAGGAATAGGGAGAACCAATGAGAGACTAGCTGGAGGTGTCTGGACGGGCAAATTTAACTCTCATTTCCCACCAGGAAGAGGAATTAACCAAAGGCTCAGCGTGCCGTGCCGGAACCAGATTAGGGCCTGAAGCAATCCTGCGGTGTTGCGGCCAGCTCACAAGAAAGCGAGTTGAAGAAAGGAGCTCAGGGGCACTGTAATTCACAAACCTGCAGAGTTATAAATGACAGCTATCGTCCAAAAATATACTGAAGTAAGGCTGCCAAGAGGACTTGAAAGCGGGGCAGAATTGCAGGAAACCGATTTCAGGAGGTAGACTGGAATTGCATTGAAAGCATAGGAAAAGAGGCAGAACGTCCACAATGATGCACTTGGCCAAAAAGGGCGTATGCGTTTTTTCCTGAATATATTCAGGAAAAAACGCATACGCCCTTTTTGGCCAACCAAGCAAGCTTGCAAAGGAAATCTGCACTACAATGAAGTCTCACTTCCCCCCGGTCAAAAGGGCCATCTGAACAAAGTGTAAAATCCAGAAAGGCAGGACAGGCCATGGAGAACTGGGAGCCTTGTTATGCTGATGGGCGGGATGTAAATTGCCAACAGCCACTCGGGAGAAGTGTATGGTGTTTCCTGAAACATCTAAAAAGCAAAGCAACAGAGCCTAGGGCACTTCCACTTATGGTCCTATAGCTTAGGGAAATGAAAATCAAAAAGACACAGCCACCCCAAAGTTTGGGACGGCTCTGTTTACAAGAACCTCGTTTACGGTACAAGTTCAATATCGCAGAAAGTGAAAAATGGATGAAGAAGTTGTGGTACTTACGTACAATGCAATATCACTCAGCAATGACATCTATGTCATCAGGCCCGTAGCAGCATAATGAGTGGATTCAGGTATGATGATTCTAACTGAAAGAAGTCACACAGAAAAAGAAACATCATAAGATATCACTAACACACGGAATGTAAACTTGGCTACACAGGAACTGGATTACAAAACAGAACAGGGTCTCAAATTTAGAAAACCAACTTATGCTTGCTTAAGGGGAAAGGTGAGTTGGGGTGCTGCATAAAACCAGAGATTGAAATGAGCACAGATAAAGTTCCTTAAGCCAAATATGGAATAGACAAGAGCTACTCCTTGCTCAACGAAATGGACTCAACACCCCATATTAAACGCCTAAGAATGTACCTGACTAGTAAGTATCTTAAAACCTATGGATTGCTATGTCTCCCGAAGAGAATGAAGCGGGTGTACAGGGGAATAAACACAGCAGTGATAGGATTGGAGAGGTTCGGTGAGCAAATGAAGACCCTTTGAAGTCATATTGCATGGTACCCATTCCACGGGTCTCAACTCTCCAGGTTTAAGGGATTCTTCCTTCAGCTAAAACATGCATGTGGAACCCAGAGTATGATCAACCGTGTGATCGGGAGACGTCTTCAAATATGTCTCCGTTCTCATCCCCTGGTACTCGGGTGCAACATTCCAGACGCTTTACTAACACTCTCCCGACTTGGAGAGTCAGTGCCTTTAACCTCCTGTTTGGCCCAGTTTGCAATTTCTGCGGGAGATGAACAGGAATAGGGAGAACCAATGAGAGACTAGCTGGAGGTGTCTGGACGGGCAAATTTAACTCTCATTTCCCACCAGGAAGAGGAATTAACCAAAGGCTCAGCGTGCCGTGCCAGAACCACATTAGGGCCTGAAGCAATCCTGCGGTGTTGCGGCCAGCTCACAAGAAAGCGAGTTGAAGAAAGGAGCTCAGGGGCACTGTAATTCACAAACCTGCAGAGTTATAAATGACAGCAATCGTCCAAAAATATACTGAAGTAAGGCTGCCAAGAGGACTTGAAAGCGGGGCAGAATTGCAGGAAACCGATTTCAGGAGGTAGACTGGAATTGCATTGAAAGCATAGGAAAAGAGGCAGAACGTCCACAATGATGCACTTGGCTAAAAAGGGCGTATGCGTTTTTTCCTGAATATATTCAGGAAAAAACGCATACGCCCTTTTTGGCCAACCAAGCAAGCTTGCAAAGGAAATCTGCACTACAATGAAGTCTCACTTCCCCCCGGTCAAAAGGGCCATCTGAAAAAAGTGTAAAATCCAGAAAGGCAGGACAGGCCATGGAGAACTGGGAGCCTTGTTATGCTGATGGGCGGGATGTAAATTGCCAACAGCCACTCGGGAGAAGTGTATGTGTTTCCTGAAACATCTAAAAAACAAAGCAACAGAGCCCAGGGCACTTCCACTTATGGTCCTATAGCTTAGGGAAATGAAAATCAAAAAGACACAGCCACCCCAAAGTTTGGGACGGCTCTGTTTACAAGAACCTCGTTTACGGTACAAGTTCAGTATCGCAGAAAGTGAAAAATGGATGAAGATGTTCTGGTACTTACGTACAATGCAATATCACTCAGCAATGACATCTATGTCATCAGGCCCGTAGCAGCATAATGAGTGGATTCAGGTATGATGATTCTAACTGAAAGAAGTCACACAGAAAAAGAAACATCATAAGATATCACTAATACACGGAATGTAAACTTGGCTACACAGGAACTGGATTACAAAACAGAACAGGGTCTCAAATTTAGAAAAACAACTTATGCTTGCTTAAGGGGAAAGGTGAGTTGGGGTGCTGCATAAAACCAGAGATTGAAATGAGCACAGATAAAGTTCCTTAAGCCAAATATGGAATAGACAAGAGCTACTCCTTGCTCAACGAAATGGACTCAACACCCCATATTAAACGCCTAAGAATGTACATGACTACTAAGTATCTTAAAACCTATGGATTGCTATGTCTCCGAAAGAGAATCAAGCGTGTGCACAGGGGCATAAACGCAGCAGTGATAGGATTGGAGAGGTTCGGTGAGCAAATGAAGACCCTTTGAAGTCATATTGCATGGTACCCATTCCACGGGTCTCAACTCTCCAGGTTTAAGGGATTCTTCCTTCAGCTAAAACATGCATGTGGAACCCAGAGTATGATCAACCGTGTGATCGGGAGACGTGTTCAAATATGTCTCTGTTCTCGTCCCCTGGTACTCGGGTGCAACATTCCAGACGCTTTACTAACACTCTCCCGACTTGGAGGGTCAGTGCCTTTAACCTCCTGTTTGGCCCAGTTTGCAATTTATGCGGAAGATGAACAGGAATAGGGAGAACCAATGAGAGACTAGCTGGAGGTGTCTGGACGGGCAAATTTAACTCTCATTTCCCACCAGGAAGAGGAATTAACCAAAGGCTCAGTGTGCCGTGCCGAAACCACATTAGGGCCTGAAGCAATCCGGCGGTGTTGCGGCCAGCTCACAAGAAAGCGAGTTGAAGAAAGGAGCTCAGGGGCACTGTAATTCACAAACGTGCAGAGTTATAAATGACAGCTATCATCCACAAATATACTGAAGTAAGGCTGCCAAGAGGACTTGAAAGCAGGGCAGAATTGCAGGAAACCGATTTCAGGAGGTAGACTGGAATTGCATTTAAAGCATAGGAAAAGAGGCAGAACGTCCACAATGATGCACTTGGCCAAAAAGGGCGTATGCGTTTTTTCCTGAATATATTCAGGAAAAAACGCATACGCCCTTTTTGGCCAACCAAGCAAGCTTGCAAAGGAAATCTGCACTACAATGAAGTCTCACTTCCCCCCGGTCAAAAGGGCCATCTGAAAAAAGTGTAAGATCCGGAAAGGCAGGACAGGCCATGGAGAACTGGGAGCCTTGTTATGCTGATGGGCGGGATGTAAATTGCCAACAGCCACTCGGGAGAAATGTATGGTGTTTCCTGAAACATCTAAAAAACAAAGCAACAGAGCCTAGGGCACTTCCACTTATGGTCCTATAGCTTAGGGAAATGAAAATCAAAAAGACACAGCCATCCCAAAGTTTGGGACGGCTCTGTTTACAAGAACCTCGTTTACGGTACAAGTTCAATATCGCAGAAAGTGAAAAATGGATGAAGAAGTTGTGGTACTTACGTACAATGCAATATCACTCAGCAATGACATCTATGTCATCAGGCCCGTAGCAGCATAATGAGTGGATTCAGGTATGATGATTCTAACTGAAAGAAGTCACACAGAAAAAGAAACATCATAAGATATCACTAATACACGGAATGTAAACTTGGCTACACAGGAACTGGATTCCAAAACAGAACAGGGTCTCAAATTTAGAAAACCAACTTATGCTTGCTTAAGGGGAAAGGTGAGTTGGGGTGCTGCATAAAACCAGAGATTGAAATGAGCACAGATAAAGTTCCTTAAGCCAAATATGGAATAGACAAGAGCTACTCCTTGCTCAACGAAATGGACTCAACACCCCATATTAAACGCCTAAGAATGTACCTGACTAGTAAGTATCTTAAAACCTATGGATTGCTATGTCTCCGAAAGAGAATCAAGCGTGTGTACAGGGACATAAACGCAGCAGTGATAGGATTGGAGAGGTTCGGTGAGCAAATGAAGACCCTTTGAAGTCATATTGCATGGTACCCATTCCACGGGTCTCAACTCTCCAGGTTTAAGGGATTCTTCCTTCAGCTAAAACATGCATGTGGAACCCAGAGTATGATCAACCGTGTGATCGGGAGACGTGTTCAAATATGTCTCCGTTCTCGTCCCCTGGTACTCGGGTGCAACATTCCAGACGCTTTACTAACACTCTCCCGACTTGGAGAGTCAGTGCCTTTAACCTCCTGTTTGGCCCAGTTTGCAATTTCTGCGGAAGATGAACAGGAATAGGGAGAACCAATGAGAGACTAGCTGGAGGTGTCTGGACGGGCAAATTTAACTCTCATTTCCCACCAGGAAGAGGAATTAACCAAAGGCTCAGCGTGCCGTGCCGGAACCACATTAGGGCCTGAAGCAATCCTGCGGTGTTGCGGCCAGCTCACAAGAAAGCTAGTTGAAGAAAGGAGCTCAGGGGCACTGTAATTCACAAACCTGCAGAGTTATAAATGACAGCTATCGTCCAAAAATATACTGAAGTAAGGCTGCCAAGAGGACTTGAAAGCGGGGCAGAATTGCAGGAAACCGATTTCAGGAGGTAGACTGGAATTGCATTGAAAGCATAGGAAAAGAGGCAGAACGTCCACAATGATGCACTTGGCCAAAAAGGGCGTATGCGTTTTTTCCTGAATATATTCAGGAAAAAACGCATACGCCCTTTCTGGCCAACCAAGCAAGCTTGCAAAGGAAATCTGCACTACAATGAAGTCTCACTTCCCCCCGGTCAAAAGGGCCATCTGAAAAAAGTGTAAAATCCAGAAAGGCAGGACAGGCCATGGAGAACTGGGAGCCTTGTTATGCTGATGGGCGGGATGTAAATTGCCAACAGCCACTCGGGAGAAGTGTATGTGTTTCCTGAAACATCTAAAAAACAAAGCAACAGAGCCCAGGGCACTTCCACTTATGGTCCTATAGCTTAGGGAAATGAAAATCAAAAAGACACAGCCACCCCAAAGTTTGGGACGGCTCTGTTTACAAGAACCTCGTTTACGGTACAAGTTCAGTATCGCAGAAAGTGAAAAATGGATGAAGATGTTCTGGTACTTACGTACAATGCAATATCACTCAGCAATGACATCTATGTCATCAGGCCCGTAGCAGCATAATGAGTGCATTCAGGTATGATGATTCTAACTGAAAGAAGTCACACAGAAAAAGAAACATCATAAGATATCACTAATACACGGAATGTAAACTTGGCTACACAGGAACTGGATTACAAAACAGAACAGGGTCTCAAATTTAGAAAACCAACTTATGCTTGCTTAAGGGGAAAGGTGAGTTGGGGTGCTGCATAAAACCAGAGATTGAAATGAGCACAGATAAAGTTCCTTAAGCCAAATATGGAATAGACAAGAGCTACTCCTTGCTCAACGAAATGGACTCAACACCCCATATTAAACGCCTAAGAATGTACCTGACTACTAAGTATCTTAAAACCTATGGATTGTTATGTCTCCGAAAGAGAATCAAGCGTGTGCACAGGGGCATAAACGCAGCAGTGATAGGATTGGAGAGGTTCGGTGAGCAAATGAAGACCCTTTGAAGTCATTTTGCATGGTACCCATTCCACGGGTCTCAACTCTCCAGGTTTAAGGGATTCTTCCTTCAGCTAAAACATGCATGTGGAACCCAGAGTATGATCAACCGTGTGATCGGGAGACGTGTTCAAATATGTCTCCGTTCTCATCCCCTGGTACTCGGGTGCAACATTCCAGACGCTTTACTAACACTCTCCCGACTTGGAGAGTCAGTGCCTTTAACCTCCTGTTTGGCCCAGTTTGCAATTTCTGCGGAAGATGAACAGGAATAGGGAGAACCAATGAGAGACTAGCTGGAGGTGTCTGGACGGGCAAATTTAACTCTCATTTCCCACCAGGAAGAGGAATTAACCAAAGGCTCAGCGTGCCGTGCCAGAACCACATTAGGGCCTGAAGCAATCCTGCGGTGTTCCGGCCAGCTCACAAGAAAGCGAGTTGAAGAAAGGAGCTCAGGGGCACTGTAATTCACAAACCTGCAGAGTTATAAATGACAGCAATCGTCCAAAAATATACTGAAGTAAGGCTGCCAAGAGGACTTGAAAGCGGGGCAGAATTGCAGGAAACCGATTTCAGGAGGTAGACTGGAATTGCATTGAAAGCATAGGAAAAGAGGCAGAACGTCCACAATGATGCACTTGACCAAAAAGGGCGTATGCGTTTTTTCCTGAATATATTCAGGAAAAAACGCATACGCCCTTTTTGGCCAACCAAGCAAGCTTGCAAAGGAAATCTGCACTACAATGAAGTCTCACTTCCCCCCGGTCAAAAGGGCCATCTGAAAAAAGTGTAAAATCCAGAAAGGCAGGACAGGCCATGGAGAACTGGGAGCCTTGTTATGCTGATGGGCGGGATGTAAATTGCCAACAGCCACTCGGGAGAAGTGTATGTGTTTCCTGAAACATCTAAAAAACAAAGCAACAGAGCCCAGGGCACTTCCACTTATGGTCCTATAGCTTAGGGAAATGAAAATCAAAAAGACACAGCCACCCCAAAGTTTGGGACGGCTCTGTTTACAAGAACCTCGTTTACGGTACAAGTTCAGTATCACAGAAAGTGAAAAATGGATGAAGATGTTCTGGTACTTACGTACAATGCAATATCACTCAGCAATGACATCTATGTCATCAGGCCCGTAGCAGCATAATGAGTGCATTCAGGTATGATGATTCTAACTGAAAGAAGTCACACAGAAAAAGAAACATCATAAGATATCACTAATACACGGAATGTAAACTTGGCTACACAGGAACTGGATTACAAAACAGAACAGGGTCTCAAATTTAGAAAACCAACTTATGCTTGCTTAAGGGGAAAGGTGAGTTGGGGTGCTGCATAAAACCAGAGATTGAAATGAGCACAGATAAAGTTCCTTAAGCCAAATATGGAATAGACAAGAGCTACTCCTTGCTCAACGAAATGGACTCAACACCCCATATTAAACGCCTAAGAATGTACATGACTACTAAGTATCTTAAAACCTATGGATTGCTATGTCTCCGAAAGAGAATCAAGCGTGTGCACAGGGGCATAAACGCAGCAGTGATAGGATTGGAGAGGTTCGGTGAGCAAATGAAGACCCTTTGAAGTCATATTGCATGGTACCCATTCCACGGGTCTCAACTCTCCAGGTTTAAGGGATTCTTCCTTCAGCTAAAACATGCATGTGGAACCCAGAGTATGATCAACCGTGTGATCGGGAGACGTGTTCAAATATGTCTCTGTTCTCGTCCCCTGGTACTCGGATGCAACATTCCAGACGCTTTACTAACACTCTCCCGACTTGGAGGGTCAGTGCCTTTAACCTCCTGTTTGGCCCAGTTTGCAATTTCTGCGGAAGATGAACAGGAATAGGGAGAACCAATGAGAGGCTAGCTGGAGGTGTCTGGACGGGCAAATTTAACTCTCATTTCCCACCAGGAAGAGGAATTAACCAAAGGCTCAGCGTGCCGTGCCGGAACCAGATTAGGGCCTGAAGCAATCCTGCGGTGTTGCGGCCAGCTCACAAGAAAGCGAGTTGAAGAAAGGAGCTCAGGGGCACTGTAATTCACAAACCTGCAGAGTTATAAATGACAGCTATCGTCCAAAAATATACTGAAGTAAGGCTGCCAAGAGGACTTGAAAGCGGGGCAGAATTGCAGGAAACCGATTTCAGGAGGTAGACTGGAATTGCATTGAAAGCATAGGAAAAGAGGCAGAACGTCCACAATGATGCACTTGGCCAAAAAGGGCGTATGCGTTTTTTCCTGAATATATTCAGGAAAAAACGCATACGCACTTTTTGGCCAACCAAGCAAGCTTGCAAAGGAAATCTGCACTACAATGAAGTCTCACTTCCCCCCGGTCAAAAGGGCCATCTGAAAAAAGTGTAAAATCCAGAAAGGCAGGACAGGCCATGGAGAACTGGGAGCCTTGTTATGCTGATGGGTGGGATGTAAATTGCCAACAGCCACTCGGGAGAAGTGTATGGTGTTTCCTGAAACATCTAAAAACCAAAGCAACAGAGCCTAGGGCACTTCCACTTATGGTCCAATAGCTTAGGGAAATGAAAATCAAAAAGACACAGCCACCCCAAAGTTTGGGACGGCTCTGTTTACAAGAACCTCGTTTACGGTACAAGTTCAATATCGCAGAAAGTGAAAAATGGATGAAGAAGTTGTGGTACTTACGTACAATGCAATATCACTCAGCAATGACATCTATGTCATCAGTCCCGTAGCAGCATAATGAGTGGATTCAGGTATGATGATTCTAACTGAAAGAAGTCACACAGAAAAAAGAAACATCATAAGATATCACTAATACACGGAATGTAAACTTGGCTACACAGGAACTGGATTACAAAACAGAACAGGGTCTCAAATTTAGAAAACCAACTTATGCTTGCTTAAGGGGAAAGGTGAGTTGAGGTGCTGCATAAAACCAGAGATTGAAATGAGCACAGATAAAGTTCCTTAAGCCAAATATGGAATAGACAAGAGCTACTCCTTGCTCAACGAAATGGACTCAACACCCCATATTAAACGCCTAAGAATGTACCTGACTAGTAAGTATCTTAAAACCTATGGATTGCTATGTCTCCGAAAGAGAATCAAGCGTGTGTACAGGGGCATAAACGCAGCAGTGATAGGATTGGAGAGGTTCGGTGAGCAAATGAAGACCCTTTGAAGTCATATTGCATGGTACCCATTCCACGGGTCTCAACTCTCCAGGTTTAAGGGATTCTTCCTTCAGCTAAAACATGCATGTGGAACCCAGAGTATGATCAACCGTGTGATCGGGAGACGTGTTCAAATATGTCTCCGTTCTCGTCCCCTGGTACTCGGGTGCAACATTCCAGACGCTTTACTAACACTCTCCCGACTTGGAGAGTCAGTGCCTTTAACCTCCTGTTTGGCCCAGTTTGCAATTTCTGCGGAAGATGAACAGGAATAGGGAGAACCAATGAGAGACTAGCTGGAGGTGTCTGGACGGGCAAATTTAACTCTCATTTCCCACCAGGAAGAGGAATTAACCAAAGGCTCAGCGTGCCGTGCCGGAACCACATTAGGGCCTGAAGCAATCCTGCGGTGTTGCGGCCAGCTCACAAGAAAGCGAGTTGAAGAAAGGAGCTCAGGGGCACTGTAATTCACAAACCTGCAGAGTTATAAATGACAGCTATCGTCCAAAAATATACTGAAGTAAGGCTGCCAAGAGGACTTGAAAGCGGGGCAGAATTGCAGGAAACCGATTTCAGGAGGTAGACTGGAATTGCATTGAAAGCATAGGAAAAGAGGCAGAACGTCCACAATGATGCACTTGGCCAAAAAGGGCGTATGCGTTTTTTCCTGAATATATTCAGGAAAAAACGCATACGCCCTTTTTGGCCAACCAAGCAAGCTTGCAAAGGAAATCTGCACTACAATGAAGTCTCACTTCCCCCCGGTCAAAAGGGCCATCTGAAAAAAGTGTAAAATCCAGAAAGGCAGGTCAGGCCATGGAGAACTGGGAGCCTTGTTATGCTGATGGGCGGGATGTAAAGTGCCAACAGCCACTCGGGAGAAGTGTATGGTGTTTCCTGAAACATCTAAAAAGCAAAGCAACAGAGCCTAGGGCACTTCCACTTATGGTCCTATAGCTTAGGGAAATGAAAATCAAAAAGACACAGCCACCCCAAAGTTTGGGACGGCTCTGTTTACAAGAACCTCGTTTACGGTACAAGTTCAATATCGCAGAAAGTGAAAAATGGATGAAGAAGTTGTGGTACTTACGTACAATGCAATATCACTCAGCAATGACATCTATGTCATCAGGCCCGTAGCAGCATAATGAGTGGATTCAGGTATGATGATTCTAACTGAAAGAAGTCACACAGAAAAAGAAACATCATAAGATATCACTAATACACGGAATGTAAACTTGGCTACACAGGAACTGGATTACAAAACAGAACAGGGTCTCAAATTTAGAAAACCAACTTATGCTTGCTTAAGGGGAAAGGTGAGTTGAGGTGCTGCATAAAACCAGAGATTGAAATGAGCACAGATAAAGTTCCTTAAGCCAAATATGGAATAGACAAGAGCTACTCCTTGCTCAACGAAATGGACTCAACACCCCATATTAAACGCCTAAGAATGTACCTGACTAGTAAGTATCTTAAAACCTATGGATTGCTATGTCTCCGAAAGAGAATCAAGCGTGTGTACAGGGGCATAAACGCAGCAGTGATAGGATTGGAGAGGTTCGGTGAGCAAATGAAGACCCTTTGAAGTCATATTGCATGGTACCCATTCCACGGGTCTCAACTCTCCAGGTTTAAGGGATTCTTCCTTCAGCTAAAACATGCATGTGGAACCCAGAGTATGATCAACCGTGTGATCAGGAGACGTGTTCAAATATGTCTCCGTTCTCGTCCCCTGGTACTCGGGTGCAACATTCCAGACGCTTTACTAACACTCTCCCGACTTGGAGAGTCAGTGCCTTTAACCTCCTGTTTGGCCCAGTTTGCAATTTCTGCGGAAGATGAACAGGAATAGGGAGAACCAATGAGAGACTAGCTGGAGGTGTCTGGACGGGCAAATTTAACTCTCATTTCCCACCAGGAAGAGGAATTAACCAAAGGCTCAGCGTGCCGTGCCGGAACCACATTAGGGCCTGAAGCAATCCTGCGGTGTTGCGGCCAGCTCACAAGAAAGCGAGTTGAAGAAAGGAGCTCAGGGGCACTGTAATTCACAAACCTGCAGAGTTATAAATGACAGCTATCGTCCAAAAATATACTGAAGTAAGGCTGCCAAGAGGACTTGAAAGCGGGGCAGAATTGCAGGAAACCGATTTCAGGAGGTAGACTGGAATTGCATTGAAAGCATAGGAAAAGAGGCAGAACGTCCACAATGATGCACTTGGCCAAAAAGGGCGTATGCGTTTTTTCCTGAATATATTCAGGAAAAAACGCATACGCCCTTTTTGGCCAACCAAGCAAGCTTGCAAAGGAAATCTGCACTACAATGAAGTCTCACTTCCCCCCGGTCAAAAGGGCCATCTGAAAAAAGTGTAAAATCCAGAAAGGCAGGACAGGCCATGGAGAACTGGGAGCCTTGTTATGCTGATGGGCGGGATGTAAATTGCCAACAGCCACTCCGGAGAAGTGTATGGTGTTTCCTGAAACATCTAAAAAGCAAAGCAACAGAGCCTAGGGCACTTCCACTTATGGTCCTATAGCTTAGGGAAATGAAAATCAAAAAGACACAGCCACCCCAAAGTTTGGGACGGCTCTGTTTACAAGAACCTCGTTTACGGTACAAGTTCAATATCGCAGAAAGTGAAAAATGGATGAAGAAGCTGTGGTACTTACGACAATGCAATATCACTCAGCAATGACATCTATGTCATCAGCCCGTAGCAGCATAATGAGTGGATTCAGGTATGATGATTCTAACTGAAAGAAGTCACACAGAAAAAGAAACATCATAAGATATCACTAATACACGGAATGTAAACTTGGCTACACAGGAACTGGATTACAAAACAGAACAGGGTCTCAAATTGAGAAAACCAACTTATGCTTGCTTAAGGGGAAAGGTGAGTTGGGGTGCTGCATAAAACCAGAGATTGAAATGAGCACAGATAAAGTTCCTTAAGCCAAATATGGAATAGACAAGAGCTACTCCTTGCTCAACGAAATGGACTCAACACCCCATATTAAACGCCTAAGAATGTACCTGACTAGTAAGTATCTTAAAACCTATGGATTGCTATGTCTCCGAAAGAGAATCAAGCGTGTGCACAGGGGCATAAACGCAGCAGTGATAGGATTGGAGAGGTTCGGTGAGCAAATGAAGACCCTTTGAAGTCATATTGCATGGTACCCATTCCACGGGTCTCAACTCTCCAGGTTTAAGGGATTCTTCCTTCAGCTAAAACATGCATGTGGAACCCAGAGTATGATCAACCGTGTGATCGGGAGACGTGTTCAAATATGTCTCCGTTCTCGTCCCCTGGTACTCGGGTGCAACATTCCAGACGCTTTACTAACACTCTCCCGACTTGGAGAGTCAGTGCCTTTAACCTCCTGTTTGGCCCAGTTTGCAATTTCTGCGGAAGATGAACAGGAATAGGGAGAACCAATGAGAGACTAGCTGGAGGTGTCTGGACGGGCAAATTTAACTCTCATTTCCCACCAGGAAGAGGAATTAACCAAAGGCTCAGCGTGCCGTGCCGGAACCACATTAGGGCCTGAAGCAATCCTGCGGTGTTGCGGCCAGCTCACAAGAAAGCGAGTTGAAGAAAGGAGCTCAGGGGCACTGTAATTCACAAACCTGCAGAGTTATAAATGACAGCTATCGTCCAAAAATATACTGAAGTAAGGCTGCCAAGAGGACTTGAAAGCGGGGCAGAATTGCAGGAAACCGATTTCAGGAGGTAGACTGGAATTGCATTGAAAGCATAGGAAAAGAGGCAGAACGTCCACAATGATGCACTTGGCCAAAAAGGGCGTATGCGTTTTTTCCTGAATATATTCAGGAAAAAACGCATACGCCCTTTTTGGCCAACCAAGCAAGCTTGCAAAGGAAATCTGCACTACAATGAAGTCTCACTTCCCCCCGGTCAAAAGGGCCATCTGAAAAAAGTGTAAAATCCAGAAAGGCAGGACAGGCCATGGAGAACTGGGAGCCTTGTTATGCTGATGGGCGGGATGTAAATTGCCAACAGCCACTCGGGAGAAGTGTATGGTGTTTCCTGAAACATCTAAAAAACAAAGCAACAGAGCCTAGGGCACTTCCACTTATGGTCCAATAGCTTAGGGAAATGAAAATCAAAAAGACACAGCCACCCCAAAGTTTGGGACGGCTCTGTTTACAAGAACCTCGTTTACGGTACAAGTTCAATATCGCAGAAAGTGAAAAATGGATGAAGAAGTTGTGGTACTTACGTACAATGCAATATCACTCAGCAATGACATCTATGTCATCAGGCCCGTAGCAGCATAATGAGTGGATTCAGGTATGATGATTCTAACTGAAAGAAGTCACACAGAAAAAGAAACATCATAAGATATCACTAATACACGGAATGTAAACTTGGCTACACAGGAACTGGATTACCAAACAGAACAGGGTCTCAAATTTAGAAAACCAACTTATGCTTGCTTAAGGGGAAAGGTGAGTTGAGGTGCTGCATAAAACCAGAGATTGAAATGAGCACAGATAAAGTTCCTTAAGCCAAATATGGAATAGACAAGAGCTACTCCTTGCTCAACGAAATGGACTCAACCCCCCATATTAAACGCCTAAGAATGTACCTGACTAGTAAGTATCTTAAAACCTATGGATTGCTATGTCTCCGAAAGAGAATCAAGCGTGTGTACAGGGGCATAAACGCAGCAGTGATAGGATTGGAGAGGTTCGGTGAGCTAATGAAGACCCTTTGAAGTCATATTGCATGGTACCCATTCCACGGGTCTCAACTCTCCAGGTTTAAGGGATTCTTCCTTCAGCTAAAACATGCATGTGGAACCCAGAGTATGATCAACCGTGTGATCGGGAGACGTGTTCAAATATGTCTCCGTTCTCGTCCCCTGGTACTCGGGTGCAACATTCCAGACGCTTTACTAACACTCTCCCGACTTGGAGAGTCAGTGCCTTTAACCTCCTGTTTGGCCCAGTTTGCAATTTCTGCGGAAGATGAACAGGAATAGGGAGAACCAATGAGAGACTAGCTGGAGGTGTCTGGACGGGCAAATTTAACTCTCATTTCCCACCAGGAAGAGGAATTAACCAAAGGCTCAGCGTGCCGTGCCGGAACCAGATTAGGGCCTGAAGCAATCCTGCGGTGTTGCGGCCAGCTCACAAGAAAGCGAGTTGAAGAAAGGAGCTCAGGGGCACTGTAATTCACAAACCTGCAGAGTTATAAATGACAGCTATCGTCCAAAAATATACTGAAGTAAGGCTGCCAAGAGGACTTGAAAGCGGGGCAGAATTGCAGGAAACCGATTTCAGGAGGTAGACTGGAATTGCATTGAAAGCATAGGAAAAGAGGCAGAACGTCCACAATGATGCACTTGGCCAAAAAGGGCGTATGCGTTTTTTCCTGAATATATTCAGGAAAAAACGCATACGCCCTTTTTGGCCAACCAAGCAAGCTTGCAAAGGAAATCTGCACTACAATGAAGTCTCACTTCCCCCCGGTCAAAAGGGCCATCTGAAAAAAGTGTAAAATCCAGAAAGGCAGGACAGGCCATGGAGAACTGGGAGCCTTGTTATGCTGATGGGCGGGATGAAAATTGCCAACAGCCACTCGGGAGAAGTGTATGGTGTTTCCTGAAACATCTAAAAAGCAAAGCAACAGAGCCTAGGGCACTTCCACTTATGGTCCTATAGCTTAGGGAAATGAAAATCAAAAAGACACAGCCACCCCAAAGTTTGGGACGGCTCTGTTTACAAGAACCTCGTTTACGGTACAAGTTCAATATCGCAGAAAGTGAAAAATGGATGAAGAAGCTGTGGTACTTACGTACAATGCAATATCACTCAGCAATGACATCTATGTCATCAGCCCGTAGCAGCATAATGAGTGGATTCAGTTATGATGATTCTAACTGAAAGAAGTCACACAGAAAAAGAAACATCATAAGATATCACTAATACACGGAATGTAAACTTGGCTACACAGGAACTGGATTACAAAACAGAACAGGGTCTCAAATTGAGAAAACCAACTTATGCTTGCTTAAGGGGAAAGGTGAGTTGGGGTGCTGCATAAAACCAGAGATTGAAATGAGCACAGATAAAGTTCCTTAAGCCAAATATGGAATAGACAAGAGCTACTCCTTGCTCAACGAAATGGACTCAACACCCCATATTAAACGCCTAAGAATGTACCTGACTAGTAAGTATCTTAAAACCTATGGATTGCTATGTCTCCGAAAGAGAATCAAGCGTGTGTACAGGGGCATAAACGCAGCAGTGATAGGATTGGAGAGGTTCGGTGAGCTAATGAAGACCCTTTGAAGTCATATTGCATGGTACCCATTCCACGGGTCTCAACTCTCCAGGTTTAAGGGATTCTTACTTCAGCTAAAACATGCATGTGGAACCCAGAGTATGATCAACCGTGTGATCGGGAGACGTGTTCAAATATGTCTCCGTTCTCGTCCCCTGGTACTCGGGTGCAACATTCCAGACGCTTTACTAACACTCTCCCGACTTGGAGAGTCAGTGCCTTTAACCTCCTGTTTGGCCCAGTTTGCAATTTCTGCGGAAGATGAACAGGAATAGGGAGAACCAATGAGAGACTAGCTGGAGGTGTCTGGACGGGCAAATTTAACTCTCATTTCCCACCAGGAAGAGGAGTTAACCAAAGGCTCAGCGTGCCGTGCCGGAACCACATTAGGGCCTGAAGCAATCCTGCGGTGTTGCGGCCAGCTCACAAGAAAGCGAGTTGAAGAAAGGAGCTCAGGGGCACTGTAATTCACAAACCTGCAGAGTTATAAATGACAGCTATCGTCCAAAAATATACTGAAGTAAGGCTGCCAAGAGGACTTGAAAGCGGGGCAGAATTGCAGGAAACCGATTTCAGGAGGTAGACTGGAATTGCATTCAAAGCATAGGAAAAGAGGCAGAACGTCCACAATGATGCACTTGGCCAAAAAGGGCGTATGCGTTTTTTCCTGAATATATTCAGGAAAAAACGCATACGCCCTTTTTGGCCAACCAAGCAAGCTTGCAAAGGAAATCTGCACTACAATGAAGTCTCACTTCCCCCCGGTCAAAAGGGCCATCTGAAAAAAGTGTAAAATCCAGAAAGGCAGGACAGGCCATGGAGAACTGGGAGCCTTGTTATACTGACGGGCGGGATGTAAATTGCCAACAGCCACTCGGGAGAAGTGTATGGTGTTTCCTGAAACATCTAAAAAACAAAGCAACAGAGCCTAGGGCACTTCCACTTATGGTCCTATAGCTTAGGGAAATGAAAATCAAAAAGACACAGCCACCCCAAAGTTTGGGACGGCTCTGTTTACAAGAACCTCGTTTACGGTACAAGTTCAATATCGCAGAAAGTGAAAAATGGATGAAGAAGTTGTGGTACTTACGTACAATGCAATATCACTCAGCAATGACATCTATGTCATCAGGCCCGTAGCAGCATAATGAGTGGATTCAGGTATGATGATTCTAACTGAAAGAAGTCACACAGAAAAAGAAACATCATAAGATATCACTAATACACGGAATGTAAACTTGGCTACACAGGAACTGGATTACCAAACAGAACAGGGTCTCAAATTTAGAAAACCAACTTATGCTTGCTTAAGGGGAAAGGTGAGTTGAGGTGCTGCATAAAACCAGAGATTGAAATGAGCACAGATAAAGTTCCTTAAGCCAAATATGGAATAGACAAGAGCTACTCCTTGCTCAACGAAATGGACTCAACCCCCCATATTAAACGCCTAAGAATGTACCTGACTAATAAGTATCTTAAAACCTATGGATTGCTATGTCTCCGAAAGAGAATCAAGCGTGTGTACAGGGGCATAAACGCAGCAGTGATAGGATTGGAGAGGTTCGGTGAGCTAATGAAGACCCTTTGAAGTCATATTGCATGGTACCCATTCCACGGGTCTCAACTCTCCAGGTTTAAGGGATTCTTACTTCAGCTAAAACATGCATGTGGAACCCAGAGTATGATCAACCGTGTGATCGGGAGACGTGTTCAAATATGTCTCCGTTCTCGTCCCCTGGTACTCGGGTTCAACATTCCAGACGCTTTACTAACACTCTCTCGACTTGGAGAGTCAGTGCCTTTAACCTCCTGTTTGGCCCAGTTTGCAATTTCTGCGGAAGATGAACAGGAATAGGGAGAACCAATGAGAGACTAGCTGGAGGTGTCTGGACGGGCAAATTTAACTCTCATTTCCCACCAGGAAGAGGAATTAACCAAAGGCTCAGCGTGCCGTGCCGGAACCACATTAGGGCCTGAAGCAATCCTGCGGTGTTGCGGCCAGCTCACAAGAAAGCGAGTTGAAGAAAGGAGCTCAGGGGCACTGTAATTCACAAACCTGCAGAGTTATAAATGACAGCTATCGTCCAAAAATATACTGAAGTAAGGCTGACAAGAGGACTTGAAAGCGGGGCAGAATTGCAGGAAACCGATTTCAGGAGGTAGACTGGAATTGCATTGAAAGCATAGGAAAAGAGGCAGAACGTCCACAATGATGCACTTGGCCAAAAAGGGCGTATGCGTTTTTTCCTGAATATATTCAGGAAAAAACGCATACGCCCTTTTTGGCCAACCAAGCAAGCTTGCAAAGGAAATCTGCACTACAATGAAGTCTCACTTCCCCCCGGTCAAAAGGGCCATCTGAAAAAAGTGTAAAATCCAGAAAGACAGGACAGGCCATGGAGAACTGGGAGCCTTGTTATGCTGATGGGCGGGATGTAAATTGCCAACAGCCACTCGGGAGAAGTGTATGGTGTTTCCTGAAACATCTAAAAAGCAAAGCAACAGAGCCTAGGGCACTTCCACTTATGGTCCTTTAGCTTAGGGAAATGAAAATCAAAAAGACACAGCCACCCCAAAGTTTGGGACGGCTCTGTTTACAAGAACCTCGTTTACGGTACAAGTTCAATATCGCAGAAAGTGAAAAATGGATGAAGAAGTTGTGGTACTTACGTACAATGCAATATCACTCAGCAATGACATCTATGTCATCAGGCCCGTAGCAGCATAATGAGTGGATTCAGGTATGATGATTCTAACTGAAAGAAGTCACACAGAAAAAGAAACATCATAAGATATCACTAATACACGGAATGTAAACTTGGCTACACAGGAACTGGATTACCAAACAGAACAGGGTCTCAAATTTAGAAAACCAACTTATGCTTGCTTAAGGGGAAAGGTGAGTTGAGGTGCTGCATAAAACCAGAGATTGAAATGAGCACAGATAAAGTTCCTTAAGCCAAATATGGAATAGACAAGAGCTACTCCTTGCTCAACGAAATGGACTCAACACCCCATATTAAACGCCTAAGAATGTACCTGACTAGTAAGTATCTTAAAACCTATGGATTGCTATGTCTCCGAAAGAGAATCAAGCGTGTGTACAGGGGCATAAACGCAGCAGTGATAGGATTGGAGAGGTTCGGTGAGCAAATGAAGACCCTTTGAAGTCATATTGCATGGTACCCATTCCACGGGTCTCAACTCTCCAGGTTTAAGGGATTCTTCCTTCAGCTAAAACATGCATGTGGAACCCAGAGTATGATCAACCGTGTGATCGGGAGACGTGTTCAAATATGTCTCCGTTCTCGTCCCCTGGTACTCGGGTGCAACATTCCAGACGCTTTACTAACACTCTCCCGACTTGGAGAGTCAGTGCCTTTAACCTCCTGTTTGGCCCAGTTTGCAATTTCTGCGGAAGATGAACAGGAATAGGGAGAACCAATGAGAGACTAGCTGGAGGTGTCTGGACGGGCAAATTTAACTCTCATTTCCCACCAGGAAGAGGAATTAACCAAAGGCTCAGCGTGCCGTGCCGGAACCAGATTAGGGCCTGAAGCAATCCTGCGGTGTTGCGGCCAGCTCACAAGAAAGCGAGTTGAAGAAAGGAGCTCAGGGGCACTGTAATTCACAAACCTGCAGAGTTATAAATGACAGCTATCGTCCAAAAATATACTGAAGTAAGGCTGCCAAGAGGACTTGAAAGCGGGGCAGAATTGCAGGAAACCGATTTCAGGAGGTAGACTGGAATTTCATTGAAAGCATAGGAAAAGAGGCAGAACGTCCACAATGATGCACTTGGCCAAAAAGGGCGTATGCGTTTTTTCCTGAATATATTCAGGAAAAAACGCATACGCCCTTTTTGGCCAACCAAGCAAGCTTGCAAAGGAAATCTGCACTACAATGAAGTCTCACTTCCCCCCGGTCAAAAGGGCCATCTGAAAAAAGTGTAAAATCCAGAAAGGCAGGACAGGCCATGGAGAACTGGGAGCCTTGTTATGCTGATGGGCGGGATGTAAATTGCCAACAGCCACACGGGAGAAGTGTATGGTGTTTCCTGAAACATCTAAAAAGCAAAGCAACAGAGCCTAGGGCACTTCCACTTATGGTCCTATAGCTTAGGGAAATGAAAATCAAAAAGACACAGCCACCCCAAAGTTTGGGACGGCTCTGTTTACAAGAACCTCGTTTATGGTACAAGTTCAATATCGCAGAAAGTGAAAAATGGATGAAGAAGTTGTGGTACTTACGTACAATGCAATATCACTCAGCAATGACATCTATGTCATCAGGCCCGTAGCAGCATAATGAGTGGATTCAGGTATGATGATTCTAACTGAAAGAAGTCACACAGAAAAAGAAACATCATAAGATATCACTAATACACGGAATGTAAACTTGTCTACACAGGAACTGGATTACCAAACAGAACAGGGTCTCAAATTTAGAAAACCAACTTATGCTTGCTTAAGGGGAAAGGTGTGTTGAGGTGCTGCATAAAACCAGAGATTGAAATGATCACAGATAAAGTTCCTTAAGCCAAATATGGAATAGACAAGAGCTACTCCTTGCTCAACGAAATGGACTCAACCCCCCATATTAAACGCCTAAGAATGTACCTGACTAGTAAGTATCTTAAAACCTATGGATTGCTATGTCTCCGAAAGAGAATCAAGCGTGTGTACAGGGGCATAAACGCAGCAGTGATAGGATTGGAGAGGTTCGGTGAGCTAATGAAGACCCTTTGAAGTCATATTGCATGGTACCCATTCCACGGGTCTTAACTCTCCAGGTTTAAGGGATTCTTCCTTCAGCTAAAACATGCATGTGGAACCCAGAGTATGATCAACCGTGTGATCGGGAGACGTGTTCAAATATGTCTCCGTTCTCGTCCCCTGGTACTCGGGTGCAACATTCCAGACGCTTTACTAACACTCTCCCGACTTGGAGAGTCAGTGCCTTTAACCTCCTGTTTGGCCCAGTTTGCAATTTCTGCGGAAGATGAACAGGAATAGGGAGAACCAATGAGAGACTAGCTGGAGGTGTCTGGACGGGCAAATTTAACTCTCATTTCCCACCAGGAAGAGGAATTAACCAAAGGCTCAGCGTGCCGTGCCGGAACCAGATTAGGGCCTGAAGCAATCCTGCGGTGTTGCGGCCAGCTCACAAGAAAGCGAGTTGAAGAAAGGAGCTCAGGGGCACTGTAATTCACAAACCTGCAGAGTTATAAATGACAGCTATCGTCCAAAAATATACTGAAGTAAGGCTGCCAAGAGGACTTGAAAGCGAGGCAGAATTGCAGGAAACCGATTTCAGGAGGTAGACTGGAATTGCATTGAAAGCATAGGAAAAGAGGCAGAACGTCCACAATGATGCACTTGGCCAAAAAGGGCGTATGCGTTTTTTCCTGAATATATTCAGGAAAAAACGCATACGCCCTTTTTGGCCAACCAAGCAAGCTTGCAAAGGAAATCTGCACTACAATGAAGTCTCACTTCCCCCCGGTCAAAAGGGCCATCTGAAAAAAGTGTAAAATCCAGAAAGGCAGGACAGGCCATGGAGAACTGGGAGCCTTGTTATGCTGATGGGCGGGATGTAAATTGCCAACAGCCACTCGGGAGAAGTGTATGGTGTTTCCTGAAACATCTAAAAAGCAAAGCAACAGAGCCTAGGGCACTTCCACTTATGGTCCTATAGCTTAGGGAAATGAAAATCAAAAAGACACAGCCACCCCAAAGTTTGGGACGGCTCTGTTTACAAGAACCTCGTTTACGGTACAAGTTCAATATCGCAGAAAGTGAAAAATGGATGAAGAAGTTGTGGTACTTACGTACAATGCAATAGCACTCAGCAATGACATCTATGTCATCAGGCCCGTAGCAGCATAATGAGTGGATTCAGGTATGATGATTCTAACTGAAAGAAGTCACACAGAAAAAGAAACATCATAAGATATCACTAATACACGGAATGTAAACTTGGCTACACAGGAACTGGATTACAAAACAGAACAGGGTCTCAAATTTAGAAAACCAACTTATGCTTGCTTAAGGGGAAAGGTGAGTTGAGGTGCTGCATAAAACCAGAGATTGAAATGAGCACAGATAAAGTTCCTTAAGCCAAATATGGAATAGACAAGAGCTACTCCTTGCTCAACGAAATGGACTCAACACCCCATATTAAACGCCTAAGAATGTACCTGACTAGTAAGTATCTTAAAACCTATGGATTGCTATGTCTCCGAAAGAGAATCAAGCGTGTGTACAGGGGCATAAACGCAGCAGTGATAGGATTGGAGAGGTTCGGTGAGCAAATGAAGACCCTTTGAAGTCATATTGCATGGTACCCATTCCACGGGTCTCAACTCTCCAGGTTTAAGGGATTCTTCCTTCAGCTAAAACATGCATGTGGAACCCAGAGTATGATCAACCGTGTGATCGGGAGACGTGTTCAAATATGTCTCCGTTCTCGTCCCCTGGTACTCGGGTGCAACATTCCAGACGCTTTACTAACACTCTCCCGACTTGGAGAGTCAGTGCCTTTAACCTCCTGTTTGGCCCAGTTTGCAATTTCTGCGGAAGATGAACAGGAATAGGGAGAACCAATGAGAGACTAGCTGGAGGTGTCTGGACGGGCAAATTTAACTCTCATTTCCCACCAGGAAGAGGAATTAACCAAAGGCTCAGCGTGCCGTGCCGGAACCAGATTAGGGCCTGAAGCAATCCTGCGGTGTTGCGGCCAGCTCACAAGAAAGCGAGTTGAAGAAAGGAGCTCAGGGGCACTGTAATTCACAAACCTGCAGAGTTATAAATGACAGCTATCGTCCAAAAATATACTGAAGTAAGGCTGCCAGGAGGACTTGAAAGCGGGGCAGAATTGCAGGAAACCGATTTCAGGAGGTAGACTGGAATTGCATTGAAAGCATAGGAAAAGAGGCAGAACGTCCACAATGATGCACTTGGCCAAAAAGGGCGTATGCGTTTTTTCCTGAATATATTCAGGAAAAAACGCATACGCCCTTTTTGGCCAACCAAGCAAGCTTGCAAAGGAAATCTGCACTACAATGAAGTCTCACTTCCCCCCGGTCAAAAGGGCCATCTGAAAAAAGTGTAAAATCCAGAAAGGCAGGACAGGCCATGGAGAACTGGGAGCCTTGTTATGCTGATGGGCGGGATGTAAATTGCCAACAGCCACTCGGGAGAAGTGTATGGTGTTTCCTGAAACATCTAAAAAGCAAAGCAACAGAGCCTAGGGCACTTCCACTTATGGTCCTTTAGCTTAGGGAAATGAAAATCAAAAAGACACAGCCACCCCAAAGTTTGGGACGGCTCTGTTTACAAGAACCTCGTTTATGGTACAAGTTCAATATCGCAGAAAGTGAAAAATGGATGAAGAAGTTGTGGTACTTACGTACAATGCAATATCACTCAGCAATGACATCTATGTCATCAGGCCCGTAGCAGCATAATGAGTGGATTCAGGTATGATGATTCTAACTGAAAGAAGTCACACAGAAAAAGAAACATCATAAGATATCACTAATACACGGAATGTAAACTTGGCTACACAGGAACTGGATTACCAAACAGAACAGGGTCTCAAATTTAGAAAACCAACTTATGCTTGCTTAAGGGGAAAGGTGAGTTGAGGTGCTGCATAAAACCAGAGATTGAAATGAGCACAGATAAAGTTCCTTAAGCCAAATATGGAATAGACAAGAGCTACTCCTTGCTCAACGAAATGGACTCAACACCCCATATTAAACGCCTAAGAATGTACCTGACTAGTAAGTATCTTAAAACCTATGGATTGCTATGTCTCCGAAAGAGAATCAAGCGTGTGTACAGGGGCATAAACGCAGCAGTGATAGGATTGGAGAGGTTCGGTGAGCAAATGAAGACCCTTTGAAGTCATATTGCATGGTACCCATTCCACGGGTCTCAACTCTCCAGGTTTAAGGGATTCTTCCTTCAGCTAAAACATGCATGTGGAACCCAGAGTATGATCAACCGTGTGATCGGGAGACGTGTTCAAATATGTCTCCGTTCTCGTCCCCTGGTACTCGGGTGCAACATTCCAGACGCTTTACTAACACTCTCCCGACTTGGAGAGTCAGTGCCTTTAACCTCCTGTTTGGCCCAGTTTGCAATTTCTGCGGAAGATGAACAGGAATAGGGAGAACCAATGAGAGACTAGCTGGAGGTGTCTGGACGGGCAAATTTAACTCTCATTTCCCACCAGGAAGAGGAATTAACCAAAGGCTCAGCGTGCCGTGCCGGAACCAGATTAGGGCCTGAAGCAATCCTGCGGTGTTGCGGCCAGCTCACAAGAAAGCGAGTTGAAGAAAGGAGCTCAGGGGCACTGTAATTCACAAACCTGCAGAGTTATAAATGACAGCTATCGTCCAAAAATATACTGAAGTAAGGCTGCCAAGAGGACTTGAAAGCGGGGCAGAATTGCAGGAAACCGATTTCAGGAGGTAGACTGGAATTGCATTGAAAGCATAGGAAAAGAGGCAGAACGTCCACAATGATGCACTTGGCCAAAAAGGGCGTATGCGTTTTTTCCTGAATATATTCAGGAAAAAACGCATACGCCCTTTTTGGCCAACCAAGCAAGCTTGCAAAGGAAATCTGCACTACAATGAAGTCTCACTTCCCCCCGGTCAAAAGGGCCATCTGAAAAAAGTGTAAAATCCAGAAAGGCAGGACAGGCCATGGAGAACTGGGAGCCTTGTTATGCTGATGGGCGGGATGTAAATTGCCAACAGCCACTCGGGAGAAGTGTATGGTGTTTCCTGAAACATCTAAAAAGCAAAGCAACAGAGCCTAGGGCACTTCCACTTATGGTCCTATAGCTTAGGGAAATGAAAATCAAAAAGACACAGCCACCCCAAAGTTTGGGACGGCTCTGTTTACAAGAACCTCGTTTACGGTACAAGTTCAATATCGCAGAAAGTGAAAAATGGATGAAGAAGTTGTGGTACTTACGTACAATGCAATATCACTCAGCAATGACATCTATGTCATCAGGCCCGTAGCAGCATAATGAGTGCATTCAGGTATGATGATTCTAACTGAAAGAAGTCACACAGAAAAAGAAACATCATAAGATATCACTAATACACGGAATGTAAACTTGTCTACACAGGAACTGGATTACCAAACAGAACAGGGTCTCAAATTTAGAAAACCAACTTATGCTTGCTTAAGGGGAAAGGTGTGTTGAGGTGCTGCATAAAACCAGAGATTGAAATGATCACAGATAAAGTTCCTTAAGCCAAATATGGAATAGACAAGAGCTACTCCTTGCTCAACGAAATGGACTCAACCCCCCATATTAAACGCCTAAGAATGTACCTGACTAGTAAGTATCTTAAAACCTATGGATTGCTATGTCTCCGAAAGAGAATCAAGCGTGTGTACAGGGGCATAAACGCAGCAGTGATAGGATTGGAGAGGTTCGGTGAGCTAATGAAGACCCTTTGAAGTCATATTGCATGGTACCCATTCCACGGGTCTTAACTCTCCAGGTTTAAGGGATTCTTCCTTCAGCTAAAACATGCATGTGGAACCCAGAGTATGATCAACCGTGTGATCGGGAGACGTGTTCAAATATGTCTCCGTTCTCGTCCCCTGGTACTCGGGTGCAACATTCCAGACGCTTTACTAACACTCTCCCGACTTGGAGAGTCAGTGCCTTTAACCTCCTGTTTGGCCCAGTTTGCAATTTCTGCGGAAGATGAACAGGAATAGGGAGAACCAATGAGAGACTAGCTGGAGGTGTCTGGACGGGCAAATTTAACTCTCATTTCCCACCAGGAAGAGGAATTAACCAAAGGCTCAGCGTGCCGTGCCGGAACCAGATTAGGGCCTGAAGCAATCCTGCGGTGTTGCGGCCAGCTCACAAGAAAGCGAGTTGAAGAAAGGAGCTCAGGGGCACTGTAATTCACAAACCTGCAGAGTTATAAATGACAGCTATCGTCCAAAAATATACTGAAGTAAGGCTGCCAGGAGGACTTGAAAGCGGGGCAGAATTGCAGGAAACCGATTTCAGGAGGTAGACTGGAATTGCATTGAAAGCATAGGAAAAGAGGCAGAACGTCCACAATGATGCACTTGGCCAAAAAGGGCGTATGCGTTTTTTCCTGAATATATTCAGGAAAAAACGCATACGCCCTTTTTGGCCAACCAAGCAAGCTTGCAAAGGAAATCTGCACTACAATGAAGTCTCACTTCCCCCCGGTCAAAAGGGCCATCTGAAAAAAGTGTAAAATCCAGAAAGGCAGGACAGGCCATGGAGAACTGGGAGCCTTGTTATGCTGATGGGCGGGATGTAAATTGCCAACAGCCACTCGGGAGAAGTGTATGGTGTTTCCTGAAACATCTAAAAAGCAAAGCAACAGAGCCTAGGGCACTTCCACTTATGGTCCTTTAGCTTAGGGAAATGAAAATCAAAAAGACACAGCCACCCCAAAGTTTGGGACGGCTCTGTTTACAAGAACCTCGTTTATGGTACAAGTTCAATATCGCAGAAAGTGAAAAATGGATGAAGAAGTTGTGGTACTTACGTACAATGCAATATCACTCAGCAATGACATCTATGTCATCAGGCCCGTAGCAGCATAATGAGTGGATTCAGGTATGATGATTCTAACTGAAAGAAGTCACACAGAAAAAGAAACATCATAAGATATCACTAATACACGGAATGTAAACTTGGCTACACAGGAACTGGATTACCAAACAGAACAGGGTCTCAAATTTAGAAAACCAACTTATGCTTGCTTAAGGGGAAAGGTGAGTTGAGGTGCTGCATAAAACCAGAGATTGAAATGAGCACAGATAAAGTTCCTTAAGCCAAATATGGAATAGACAAGAGCTACTCCTTGCTCAACGAAATGGACTCAACACCCCATATTAAACGCCTAAGAATGTACCTGACTAGTAAGTATCTTAAAACCTATGGATTGCTATGTCTCCGAAAGAGAATCAAGCGTGTGTACAGGGGCATAAACGCAGCAGTGATAGGATTGGAGAGGTTCGGTGAGCAAATGAAGACCCTTTGAAGTCATATTGCATGGTACCCATTCCACGGGTCTCAACTCTCCAGGTTTAAGGGATTCTTCCTTCAGCTAAAACATGCATGTGGAACCCAGAGTATGATCAACCGTGTGATCGGGAGACGTGTTCAAATATGTCTCCGTTCTCGTCCCCTGGTACTCGGGTGCAACATTCCAGACGCTTTACTAACACTCTCCCGACTTGGAGAGTCAGTGCCTTTAACCTCCTGTTTGGCCCAGTTTGCAATTTCTGCGGAAGATGAACAGGAATAGGGAGAACCAATGAGAGACTAGCTGGAGGTTCCTGGACGGGCAAATTTAACTCTCATTTCCCACCAGGAAGAGGAATTAACCAAAGGCTCAGCGTGCCGTGCCGGAACCAGATTAGGGCCTGAAGCAATCCTGCGGTGTTGCGGCCAGCTCACAAGAAAGCGAGTTGAAGAAAGGAGCTCAGGGGCACTGTAATTCACAAACCTGCAGAGTTATAAATGACAGCTATCGTCCAAAAATATACTGAAGTAAGGCTGCCAAGAGGACTTGAAAGCGGGGCAGAATTGCAGGAAACCGATTTCAGGAGGTAGACTGGAATTGCATTGAAAGCATAGGAAAAGAGGCAGAACGTCCACAATGATGCACTTGGCCAAAAAGGGCGTATGCGTTTTTTCCTGAATATATTCAGGAAAAAACGCATACGCCCTTTTTGGCCAACCAAGCAAGCTTGCAAAGGAAATCTGCACTACAATGAAGTCTCACTTCCCCCCGGTCAAAAGGGCCATCTGAAAAAAGTGTAAAATCCAGAAAGGCAGGACAGGCCATGGAGAACTGGGAGCCTTGTTATGCTGATGGGCGGGATGTAAATTGCCAACAGCCACTCGGGAGAAGTGTATGGTGTTTCCTGAAACATCTAAAAAGCAAAGCAACAGAGCCTAGGGCACTTCCACTTATGGTCCTATAGCTTAGGGAAATGAAAATCAAAAAGACACAGCCACCCCAAAGTTTGGGACGGCTCTGTTTACAAGAACCTCGTTTATGGTACAAGTTCAATATCGCAGAAAGTGAAAAATGGATGAAGAAGTTGTGGTACTTACGTACAATGCAATATCACTCAGCAATGACATCTATGTCATCAGGCCCGTAGCAGCATAATGAGTGCATTCAGGTATGATGATTCTAACTGAAAGAAGTCACACAGAAAAAGAAACATCATAAGATATCACTAATACACGGAATGTAAACTTGTCTACACAGGAACTGGATTACCAAACAGAACAGGGTCTCAAATTTAGAAAACCAACTTATGCTTGCTTAAGGGGAAAGGTGTGTTGAGGTGCTGCATAAAACCAGAGATTGAAATGATCACAGATAAAGTTCCTTAAGCCAAATATGGAATAGACAAGAGCTACTCCTTGCTCAACGAAATGGACTCAACCCCCCATATTAAACGCCTAAGAATGTACCTGACTAGTAAGTATCTTAAAACCTATGGATTGCTATGTCTCCGAAAGAGAATCAAGCGTGTGTACAGGGGCATAAACGCAGCAGTGATAGGATTGGAGAGGTTCGGTGAGCTAATGAAGACCCTTTGAAGTCATATTGCATGGTACCCATTCCACGGGTCTTAACTCTCCAGGTTTAAGGGATTCTTCCTTCAGCTAAAACATGCATGTGGAACCCAGAGTATGATCAACCGTGTGATCGGGAGACGTGTTCAAATATGTCTCCGTTCTCGTCCCCTGGTACTCGGGTGCAACATTCCAGACGCTTTACTAACACTCTCCCGACTTGGAGAGTCAGTGCCTTTAACCTCCTGTTTGGCCCAGTTTGCAATTTCTGCGGAAGATGAACAGGAATAGGGAGAACCAATGAGAGACTAGCTGGAGGTGTCTGGACGGGCAAATTTAACTCTCATTTCCCACCAGGAAGAGGAATTAACCAAAGGCTCAGCGTGCCGTGCCGGAACCAGATTAGGGCCTGAAGCAATCCTGCGGTGTTGCGGCCAGCTCACAAGAAAGCGAGTTGAAGAAAGGAGCTCAGGGGCACTGTAATTCACAAACCTGCAGAGTTATAAATGACAGCTATCGTCCAAAAATATACTGAAGTAAGGCTGCCAAGAGGACTTGAAAGCGAGGCAGAATTGCAGGAAACCGATTTCAGGAGGTAGACTGGAATTGCATTGAAAGCATAGGAAAAGAGGCAGAACGTCCACAATGATGCACTTGGCCAAAAAGGGCGTATGCGTTTTTTCCTGAATATATTCAGGAAAAAACGCATACGCCCTTTTTGGCCAACCAAGCAAGCTTGCAAAGGAAATCTGCACTACAATGAAGTCTCACTTCCCCCCGGTCAAAAGGGCCATCTGAAAAAAGTGTAAAATCCAGAAAGGCAGGACAGGCCATGGAGAACTGGGAGCCTTGTTATGCTGATGGGCGGGATGTAAATTGCCAACAGCCACTCGGGAGAAGTGTATGGTGTTTCCTGAAACATCTAAAAAGCAAAGCAACAGAGCCTAGGGCACTTCCACTTATGGTCCTATAGCTTAGGGAAATGAAAATCAAAAAGACACAGCCACCCCAAAGTTTGGGACGGCTCTGTTTACAAGAACCTCGTTTACGGTACAAGTTCAATATCGCAGAAAGTGAAAAATGGATGAAGAAGTTGTGGTACTTACGTACAATGCAATATCACTCAGCAATGACATCTATGTCATCAGGCCCGTAGCAGCATAATGAGTGGATTCAGGTATGATGATTCTAACTGAAAGAAGTCACACAGAAAAAGAAACATCATAAGATATCACTAATACACGGAATGTAAACTTGGCTACACAGGAACTGGATTACCAAACAGAACAGGGTCTCAAATTTAGAAAACCAACTTATGCTTGCTTAAGGGGAAAGGTGAGTTAAGGTGCTGCATAAAACCAGAGATTGAAATGAGCACAGATAAAGTTCCTTAAGCCAAATATGGAATAGACAAGAGCTACTCCTTGCTCAACGAAATGGACTCAACACCCCATATTAAACGCCTAAGAATGTACCTGACTAGTAAGTATCTTAAAACCTATGGATTGCTATGTCTCCGAAAGAGAATCAAGCGTGTGTACAGGGGCATAAACGCAGCAGTGATAGGATTGGAGAGGTTCGGTGAGCAAATGAAGACCCTTTGAAGTCATATTGCATGGTACCCATTCCACGGGTCTCAACTCTCCAGGTTTAAGGGATTCTTCCTTCAGCTAAAACATGCATGTGGAACCCAGAGTATGATCAACCGTGTGATCGGGAGACGTGTTCAAATATGTCTCCGTTCTCGTCCCCTGGTACTCGGGTGCAACATTCCAGACGCTTTACTAACACTCTCCCGACTTGGAGAGTCAGTGCCTTTAACCTCCTGTTTGGCCCAGTTTGCAATTTCTGCGGAAGATGAACAGGAATAGGGAGAACCAATGAGAGACTAGCTGGAGGTGTCTGGACGGGCAAATTTAACTCTCATTTCCCACCAGGAAGAGGAATTAACCAAAGGCTCAGCGTGCCGTGCCGGAACCAGATTAGGGCCTGAAGCAATCCTGCGGTGTTGCGGCCAGCTCACAAGAAAGCGAGTTGAAGAAAGGAGCTCAGGGGCACTGTAATTCACAAACCTGCAGAGTTATAAATGACAGCTATCGTCCAAAAATATACTGAAGTAAGGCTGCCAGGAGGACTTGAAAGCGGGGCAGAATTGCAGGAAACCGATTTCAGGAGGTAGACTGGAATTGCATTCAAAGCATAGGAAAAGAGGCAGAACGTCCACAATGATGCACTTGGCCAAAAAGGGCGTATGCGTTTTTTCCTGAATATATTCAGGAAAAAACGCATACGCCCTTTTTGGCCAACCAAGCAAGCTTGCAAAGGAAATCTGCACTACAATGAAGTCTCACTTCCCCCCGGTCAAAAGGGCCATCTGAAAAAAGTGTAAAATCCAGAAAGGCAGGACAGGCCATGGAGAACTGTGAGCCTTGTTATGCTGATGGGCGGGATGTAAATTGCCAACAGCCACTCGGGAGAAGTGTATGGTGTTTCCTGAAACATCTAAAAAGCAAAGCAACAGAGCCTAGGGCACTTCCACTTATGGTCCTATAGCTTAGGGAAATGAAAATCAAAAAGACACAGCCACCCCAAAGTTTGGGACGGCTCTGTTTACAAGAACCTCGTTTACGGTACAAGTTCAATATCGCAGAAAGTGAAAAATGGATGAAGAAGTTGTGGTACTTACGTACAATGCAATATCACTCAGCAATGACATCTATGTCATCAGGCCCGTAGCAGCATAATGAGTGGATTCAGGTATGATGATTCTAACTGAAAGAAGTCACACAGAAAAAGAAACATCATAAGATATCACTAATACACGGAATGTAAACTTGGCTACACAGGAACTGGATTACCAAACAGAACAGGGTCTCAAATTTAGAAAACCAACTTATGCTTGCTTAAGGGGAAAGGTGAGTTAAGGTGCTGCATAAAACCAGAGATTGAAATGAGCACAGATAAAGTTCCTTAAGCCAAATATGGAATAGACAAGAGCTACTCCTTGCTCAACGAAATGGACTCAACACCCCATATTAAACGCCTAAGAATGTACCTGACTAGTAAGTATCTTAAAACCTATGGATTGCTATGTCTCCGAAAGAGAATCAAGCGTGTGTACAGGGGCATAAACGCAGCAGTGATAGGATTGGAGAGGTTCGGTGAGCAAATGAAGACCCTTTGAAGTCATATTGCATGGTACCCATTCCACGGGTCTCAACTCTCCAGGTTTAAGGGATTCTTCCTTCAGCTAAAACATGCATGTGGAACCCAGAGTATGATCAACCGTGTGATCGGGAGACGTGTTCAAATATGTCTCCGTTCTCGTCCCCTGGTACTCGGGTGCAACATTCCAGACGCTTTACTAACACTCTCCCGACTTGGAGAGTCAGTGCCTTTAACCTCCTGTTTGGCCCAGTTTGCAATTTCTGCGGAAGATGAACAGGAATAGGGAGAACCAATGAGAGACTAGCTGGAGGTGTCTGGACGGGCAAATTTAACTCTCATTTCCCACCAGGAAGAGGAATTAACCAAAGGCTCAGCGTGCCGTGCCGGAACCAGATTAGGGCCTGAAGCAATCCTGCGGTGTTGCGGCCAGCTCACAAGAAAGCGAGTTGAAGAAAGGAGCTCAGGGGCACTGTAATTCACAAACCTGCAGAGTTATAAATGACAGCTATCGTCCAAAAATATACTGAAGTAAGGCTGCCAGGAGGACTTGAAAGCGGGGCAGAATTGCAGGAAACCGATTTCAGGAGGTAGACTGGAATTGCATTCAAAGCATAGGAAAAGAGGCAGAACGTCCACAATGATGCACTTGGCCAAAAAGGGCGTATGCGTTTTTTCCTGAATATATTCAGGAAAAAACGCATACGCCCTTTTTGGCCAACCAAGCAAGCTTGCAAAGGAAATCTGCACTACAATGAAGTCTCACTTCCCCCCGGTCAAAAGGGCCATCTGAAAAAAGTGTAAAATCCAGAAAGGCAGGACAGGCCATGGAGAACTGGGAGCCTTGTTATGCTGATGGGCGGGATGTAAATTGCCAACAGCCACTCGGGAGAAGTGTATGGTGTTTCCTGAAACATCTAAAAAGCAAAGCAACAGAGCCTAGGGCACTTCCACTTATGGTCCTATAGCTTAGGGAAATGAAAATCAAAAAGACACAGCCACCCCAAAGTTTGGGACGGCTCTGTTTACAAGAACCTCGTTTACGGTACAAGTTCAATATCGCAGAAAGTGAAAAATGGATGAAGAAGTTGTGGTGCTTACGTACAATGCAATATCACTCAGCAATGACATCTATGTCATCAGGCCCGTAGCAGCATAATGAGTGGATTCAGGTATGATGATTCTAACTGAAAGAAGTCACACAGAAAAAGAAACATCATAAGATATCACTAATACACGGAATGTAAACTTGGCTACACAGGAACTGGATTACCAAACAGAACAGGGTCTCAAATTTAGAAAACCAACTTATGCTTGCTTAAGGGGAAAGGTGAGTTGAGGTGCTGCATAAAACCAGAGATTGAAATGAGCACAGATAAAGTTCCTTAAGCCAAATATGGAATAGACAAGAGCTACTCCTTGCTCAACGAAATGGACTCAACACCCCATATTAAACGCCTAAGAATGTACCTGACTAGTAAGTATCTTAAAACCTATGGATTGCTATGTCTCCGAAAGAGAATCAAGCGTGTGTACAGGGGCATAAACGCAGCAGTGATAGGATTGGAGAGGTTCGGTGAGCAAATGAAGACCCTTTGAAGTCATATTGCATGGTACCCATTCCACGGGTCTCAACTCTCCAGGTTTAAGGGATTCTTCCTTCAGCTAAAACATGCATGTGGAACCCAGAGTATGATCAACCGTGTGATCGGGAGACGTGTTCAAATATGTCTCCGTTCTCGTCCCCTGGTACTCGGGTGCAACATTCCAGACGCTTTACTAACACTCTCCCGACTTGGAGAGTCAGTGCCTTTAACCTCCTGTTTGGCCCAGTTTGCAATTTCTGCGGAAGATGAACAGGAATAGGGAGAACCAATGAGAGACTAGCTGGAGGTGTCTGGACAGGCAAATTTAACTCTCATTTCCCACCAGGAAGAGGAATTAACCAAAGGCTCAGCGTGCCGTGCCGGAACCACATTAGGGCCTGAAGCAATCCTGCGGTGTTGTGGCCAGCTCACAAGAAAGCGAGTTGAAGAAAGGAGCTCAGGGGCACTGTAATTCACAAACCTGCAGAGTTATAAATGACAGCTATCGTCCAAAAATATACTGAAGTAAGGCTGCCAAGAGGACTTGAAAGCTGGGCAGAATTGCAGGAAACCGATTTCAGGAGGTAGACGGGAATTGCATTGAAAGCATAGGAAAAGAGGCAGAACGTCCACAATGATGCACTTGGCCAAAAAGGGCGTATGCGTTTTTTCCTGAATATATTCAGGAAAAAACGCATACGCCCTTTTTGGCCAACCAAGCAAGCTTGCAAAGGAAATCTGCACTACAATGAAGTCTCACTTCCCCCCGGTCAAAAGGGCCATCTGAAAAAAGTGTAAAATCCAGAAAGGCAGGACAGGCCATGGAGAACTGGGAGCCTTGTGATGCTGATGGGCGGGATGTAAATTGCCAACAGCCACTCGGGAGAAGTGTATGGTGTTTCCTGAAACATCTAAAAAACAAAGCAACAGAGCCTAGGGCACTTCCACTTATGGTCCTATAGCTTAGGGAAATGAAAATCAAAAAGACACAGCCACCCCAAAGTTTGGGACGGCTATGTTTACAAGAACCTCGTTTACAGTACAAGTTCAATATCGCAGAAAGTGAAAAATGGATGAAGAAGTTGTGGTACTTACGTACAATGCAATATCACTCAGCAATGACATCTATGTCATCAGGCCCGTAGCAGCATAATGAGTGGATTCAGGTATGATGATTCTAACTGAAAGAAGTCACACAGAAAAAGAAACATCATAAGATATCACTAATACACGGAATGTAAACTTGGCTACACAGGAACTGGATTACAAAACAGAACAGGGTCTCAAATTTAGAAAACCAACTTATGCTTGCTTAAGGGGAAAGGTGAGTTGGGGTGCTGCATAAAACCAGAGATTGAAATGAGCACAGATAAAGTTCCTTAAGCCAAATATGGAATAGACAAGAGCTACTCCTTGCTCAACGAAATGGACTCAACACCCCATATTAAACGCCTAAGAATGTACCTGACTAGTAAGTATCTTAAAACCTATGGATTGCTATGTCTCCGAAAGAGAATCAAGCGTGTGTACAGGGGCATAAACGCAGCAGTGATAGGATTGGAGAGGTTCGGTGAGCAAATGAAGACCCTTTGAAGTCATATTGCATGGTACCCATTCCACGGGTCTCAACTCTCCAGGTTTAAGGGATTCTTCCTTCAGCTAAAACATGCATGTGGAACCCAGAGTATGATCAACCGTGTGATCGGGAGACGTGTTCAAATATGTCTCCGTTCTCGTCCCCTGGTACTCGGGTGCAACATTCCAGACGCTTTACTAACACTCTCCCGACTTGGAGAGTCAGTGCCTTTAACCTCCTGTTTGGCCCAGTTTGCAATTTCTGCGGAAGATGAACAGGAATAGGGAGAACCAATGAGAGACTAGCTGGAGGTGTCTGGACGGGCAAATTTAACTCTCATTTCCCACCAGGAAGAGGAATTAACCAAAGGCTCAGCGTGCCGTGCCGGAACCAGATTAGGGCCTGAAGCAATCCTGCGGTGTTGCGGCCAGCTCACAAGAAAGCGAGTTGACGAAAGGAGCTCAGGGGCACTGTAATTCACAAACCTGCAGAGTTATAAATGACAGCTATCGTCCAAAAATATACTGAAGTAAGGCTGCCAAGAGGACTTGAAAGCGGGGCAGAATTGCAGGAAACCGATTTCAGGAGGTAGACTGGAATTGCATTGAAAGCATAGGAAAAGAGGCAGAACGTCCACAATGATGCACTTGGCCAAAAAGGGCGTATGCGTTTTTTCCTGAATATATTCAGGAAAAAACGCATACGCCCTTTTTGGCCAACCAAGCAAGCTTGCAAAGGAAATCTGCACTACAATGAAGTCTCACTTCCCCCCGGTCAAAAGGGCCATCTGAAAAAAGTGTAAAATCCAGAAAGGCAGGACAGGCCATGGAGAACTGGGAGCCTTGTGATGCTGATGGGCGGGATGTAAATTGCCAACAGCCACTCGGGAGAAGTGTATGGTGTTTCCTGAAACATCTAAAAAACAAAGCAACAGAGCCTAGGGCACTTCCACTTATGGTCCTATAGCTTAGGGAAATGAAAATCAAAAAGACACAGCCACCCCAAAGTTTGGGACGGCTCTGTTTACAAGAACCTCGTTTACGGTACAAGTTCAATATCGCAGAAAGTGAAAAATGGATGAAGAAGTTGTGGTACTTACGTACAATGCAATATCACTCAGCAATGACATCTATGTCATCAGGCCCGTAGCAGCATAATGAGTGGATTCAGGTATGATGATTCTAACTGAAAGAAGTCACACAGAAAAAGAAACATCATAAGATATCACTAATACACGGAATGTAAACTTGGCTACACAGGAACTGGATTACAAAACAGAACAGGGTCTCAAATTTAGAAAACCAACTTATGCTTGCTTAAGGGGAAAGGTGAGTTGGGGTGCTGCATAAAACCAGAGATTGAAATGAGCACAGATAAAGTTCCTTAAGCCAAATATGGAATAGACAAGAGCTACTCCTTGCTCAACGAAATGGACTCAACACCCCATATTAAACGCCTAAGAATGTACCTGACTAGTAAGTATCTTAAAACCTATGGATTGCTATGTCTCCGAAAGAGAATCAAGCGTGTGTACAGGGGCATAAACGCAGCAGTGATAGGATTGGAGAGGTTCGGTGAGCAAATGAAGACCCTTTGAAGTCATATTGCATGGTACCCATTCCACGGGTCTCAACTCTCCAGGTTTAAGGGATTCTTCCTTCAGCTAAAACATGCATGTGGAACCCAGAGTATGATCAACCGTGTGATCGGGAGACGTGTTCAAATATGTCTCCGTTCTCGTCCCCTGGTACTCGGGTGCAACATTCCAGACGCTTTACTAACACTCTCCCGACTTGGAGAGTCAGTGCCTTTAACCTCCTGTTTGGCCCAGTTTGCAATTTCTGCGGAAGATGAACAGGAATAGGGAGAACCAATGAGAGACTAGCTGGAGGTGTCTGGACAGGCAAATTTAACTCTCATTTCCCACCAGGAAGAGGAATTAACCAAAGGCTCAGCGTGCCGTGCCGGAACCACATTAGGGCCTGAAGCAATCCTGCGGTGTTGCGGCCAGCTCACAAGAAAGCGAGTTGAAGAAAGGAGCTCAGGGGCACTGTAATGCACAAACCTGCAGAGTTATAAATGACAGCTATCGTCCAAAAATATACTGAAGTAAGGCTGCCAAGAGGACTTGAAAGCGGGGCAGAATTGCAGGAAACCGATTTCAGGAGGTAGACTGGAATTGCATTGAAAGCATAGGAAAAGAGGCAGAACGTCCACAATGATGCACTTGGCCAAAAAGGGCGTATGCGTTTTTTCCTGAATATATTCAGGAAAAAACGCATACGCCCTTTTTGGCCAACCAAGCAAGCTTGCAAAGGAAATCTGCACTACAATGAAGTCTCACTTCCCCCCGGTCAAAAGGGCCATCTGAAAAAAGTGTAAAATCCAGAAAGGCAGGACAGGCCATGGAGAACTGGGAGCCTTGTTATGCTGATGGGCGGGATGTAAATTGCCAACAGCCACTCGGGAGAAGTGTATGGTGTTTCCTGAAACATCTAAAAAACAAAGCAACAGAGCCTAGGGCACTTCCACTTATGGTCCTATAGCTTAGGGAAATGAAAATCAAAAAGACACAGCCACCCCAAAGTTTGGGACGGCTATGTTTACAAGAACCTCGTTTACGGTACAAGTTCAATATCGCAGAAAGTGAAAAATGGATGAAGAAGTTGTGGTACTTACGTACAATGCAATATCACTCAGCAATGACATCTATGTCATCAGGCCCGTAGCAGCATAATGAGTGGATTCAGGTATGATGATTCTAACTGAAATAAGTCACACAGAAAAAGAAACATCATAAGATATCACTAATACACGGAATGTAAACTTGGCTACACAGGAACTGGATTACCAAACAGAACAGGGTCTCAAATTTAGAAAACCAACTTATGCTTGCTTAAGGGGAAAGGTGAGTTGGGGTGCTGCATAAAACCAGAGATTGAAATGAGCACAGATAAAGTTCCTTAAGCCAAATATGGAATAGACAAGAGCTACTCCTTGCTCAACGAAATGGACTCAACACCCCATATTAAACGCCTAAGAATGTACCTGACTAGTAAGTATCTTAAAACCTATGGATTGCTATGTCTCCGAAAGAGAATCAAGCGTGTGTACAGGGGCATAAACGCAGCAGTGATAGGATTGGAGAGGTTCGGTGAGCAAATGAAGACCCTTTGAAGTCATATTGCATGGTACCCATTCCACGGGTCTCAACTCTCCAGGTTTAAGGGATTCTTCCTTCAGCTAAAACATGCATGTGGAACCCAGAGTATGATCAACCGTGTGATCGGGAGACGTGTTCAAATATGTCTCCGTTCTCGTCCCCTGGTACTCGGGTGCAACATTCCAGACGCTTTACTAACACTCTCCCGACTTGGAGAGTCAGTGCCTTTAACCTCCTGTTTGGCCCAGTTTGCAATTTCTGCGGAAGATGAACAGGAATAGGGAGAACCAATGAGAGACTAGCTGGAGGTGTCTGGACGGGCAAATTTAACTCTCATTTCCCACCAGGAAGAGGAATTAACCAAAGGCTCAGCGTGCCGTGCCGGAACCAGATTAGGGCCTGAAGCAATCCTGCGGTGTTGCGGCCAGCTCACAAGAAAGCGAGTTGAAGAAAGGAGCTCAGGGGCACTGTAATTCACAAACCTGCAGAGTTATAAATGACAGCTATCGTCCAAAAATATACTGAAGTAAGGCTGCCAAGAGGACTTGAAAGCGGGGCAGAATTGCAGGAAACCGATTTCAGGAGGTAGACTGGAATTGCATTGAAAGCATAGGAAAAGAGGCAGAACGTCCACAATGATGCACTTGGCCAAAAAGGGCGTATGCGTTTTTTCCTGAATATATTCAGGAAAAAACGCATACGCCCTTTTTGGCCAACCAAGCAAGCTTGCAAAGGAAATCTGCACTACAATGAAGTCTCACTTCCCCCCGGTCAAAAGGGCCATCTGAAAAAAGTGTAAAATCCAGAAAGGCAGGACAGGCCATGGAGAACTGGGAGCCTTGTGATGCTGATGGGCGGGATGTAAATTGCCAACAGCCACTCGGGAGAAGTGTATGGTGTTTCCTGAAACATCTAAAAAACAAAGCAACAGAGCCTAGGGCACTTCCACTTATGGTCCTATAGCTTAGGGAAATGAAAATCAAAAAGACACAGCCACCCCAAAGTTTGGGACGGCTCTGTTTACAAGAACCTCGTTTACGGTACAAGTTCAATATCGCAGAAAGTGAAAAATGGATGAAGAAGTTGTGGTACTTACGTACAATGCAATATCACTCAGCAATGACATCTATGTCATCAGGCCCGTAGCAGCATAATGAGTGGATTCAGGTATGATGATTCTAACTGAAAGAAGTCACACAGAAAAAGAAACATCATAAGATATCACTAATACACGGAATGTAAACTTGGCTACACAGGAACTGGATTACAAAACAGAACAGGGTCTCAAATTTAGAAAACCAACTTATGCTTGCTTAAGGGGAAAGGTGAGTTGGGGTGCTGCATAAAACCAGAGATTGAAATGAGCACAGATAAAGTTCCTTAAGCCAAATATGGAATAGACAAGAGCTACTCCTTGCTCAACGAAATGGACTCAACACCCCATATTAAACGCCTAAGAATGTACCTGACTAGTAAGTATCTTAAAACCTATGGATTGCTATGTCTCCGAAAGAGAATCAAGCGTGTGTACAGGGGCATAAACGCAGCAGTGATAGGATTGGAGAGGTTCGGTGAGCAAATGAAGACCCTTTGAAGTCATATTGCATGGTACCCATTCCACGGGTCTCAACTCTCCAGGTTTAAGGGATTCTTCCTTCAGCTAAAACATGCATGTGGAACCCAGAGTATGATCAACCGTGTGATCGGGAGACGTGTTCAAATATGTCTCCATTCTCGTCCCCTGGTACTCGGGTGCAACATTCCAGACGCTTTACTAACACTCTCCCGACTTGGAGAGTCAGTGCCTTTAACCTCCTGTTTGGCCCAGTTTGCAATTTCTGCGGAAGATGAACAGGAATAGGGAGAACCAATGAGAGACTAGCTGGAGGTGTCTGGACAGGCAAATTTAACTCTCATTTCCCACCAGGAAGAGGAATTAACCAAAGGCTCAGCGTGCCGTGCCGGAACCACATTAGGGCCTGAAGCAATCCTGCGGTGTTGCGGCCAGCTCACAAGAAAGCGAGTTGAAGAAAGGAGCTCAGGGGCACTGTAATGCACAAACCTGCAGAGTTATAAATGACAGCTATCGTCCAAAAATATACTGAAGTAAGGCTGCCAAGAGGACTTGAAAGCGGGGCAGAATTGCAGGAAACCGATTTCAGGAGGTAGACTGGAATTGCATTGAAAGCATAGGAAAAGAGGCAGAACGTCCACAATGATGCACTTGGCCAAAAAGGGCGTATGCGTTTTTTCCTGAATATATTCAGGAAAAAACGCATACGCCCTTTTTGGCCAACCAAGCAAGCTTGCAAAGGAAATCTGCACTACAATGAAGTCTCACTTCCCCCCGGTCAAAAGGGCCATCTGAAAAAAGTGTAAAATCCAGAAAGGCAGGACAGGCCATGGAGAACTGGGAGCCTTGTTATGCTGATGGGCGGGATGTAAATTGCCAACAGCCACTCGGGAGAAGTGTATGGTGTTTCCTGAAACATCTAAAAAACAAAGCAACAGAGCCTAGGGCACTTCCACTTATGGTCCTATAGCTTAGGGAAATGAAAATCAAAAAGACACAGCCACCCCAAAGTTTGGGACGGCTATGTTTACAAGAACCTCGTTTACAGTACAAGTTCAATATCGCAGAAAGTGAAAAATGGATGAAGAAGTTGTGGTACTTACGTACAATGCAATATCACTCAGCAATGACATCTATGTCATCAGGCCCGTAGCAGCATAATGAGTGGATTCAGGTATGATGATTCTAACTGAAATAAGTCACACAGAAAAAGAAACATCATAAGATATCACTAATACACGGAATGTAAACTTGGCTACACAGGAACTGGATTACCAAACAGAACAGGGTCTCAAATTTAGAAAACCAACTTATGCTTGCTTAAGGGGAAAGGTGAGTTGGGGTGCTGCATAAAACCAGAGATTGAAATGAGCACAGATAAAGTTCCTTAAGCCAAATATGGAATAGACAAGAGCTACTCCTTGCTCAACGAAATGGACTCAACACCCCATATTAAACGCCTAAGAATGTACCTGACTAGTAAGTATCTTAAAACCTATGGATTGCTATGTCTCCGAAAGAGAATCAAGCGTGTGTACAGGGGCATAAACGCAGCAGTGATAGGATTGGAGAGGTTCGGTGAGCAAATGAAGACCCTTTGAAGTCATATTGCATGGTACCCATTCCACGGGTCTCAACTCTCCAGGTTTAAGGGATTCTTCCTTCAGCTAAAACATGCATGTGGAACCCAGAGTATGATCAACCGTGTGATCGGGAGACGTGTTCAAATATGTCTCCGTTCTCGTCCCCTGGTACTCGGGTGCAACATTCCAGACGCTTTACTAACACTCTCCCGACTTGGAGAGTCAGTGCCTTTAACCTCCTGTTTGGCCCAGTTTGCAATTTCTGCGGAAGATGAACAGGAATAGGGAGAACCAATGAGAGACTAGCTGGAGGTGTCTGGACGGGCAAATTTAACTCTCATTTCCCACCAGGAAGAGGAATTAACCAAAGGCTCAGCGTGCCGTGCCGAAACCAGATTAGGGCCTGAAGCAATCCTGCGGTGTTGCGGCCAGCTCACAAGAAAGCGAGTTGAAGAAAGGAGCTCAGGGGCACTGTAATTCACAAACCTGCAGAGTTATAAATGACAGCTATCGTCCAAAAATATACTGAAGTAAGGCTGCCAAGAGGACTTGAAAGCGGGGCAGAATTGCAGGAAACCGATTTCAGGAGGTAGACTGGAATTGCATTGAAAGCATAGGAAAAGAGGCAGAACGTCCACAATGATGCACTTGGCCAAAAAGGGCGTATGCGTTTTTTCCTGAATATATTCAGGAAAAAACGCATACGCCCTTTTTGGCCAACCAAGCAAGCTTGCAAAGGAAATCTGCACTACAATGAAGTCTCACTTCCCCCCGGTCAAAAGGGCCATCTGAAAAAAGTGTAAAATCCAGAAAGGCAGGACAGGCCATGGAGAACTGGGAGCCTTGTTATGCTGATGGGCGGGATGTAAATTGCCAACAGCCACTCGGGAGAAGTGTATGGTGTTTCCTGAAACATCTAAAAAACAAAGCAACAGAGCCTAGGGCACTTCCACTTATGGTCCTATAGCTTAGGGAAATGAAAATCAAAAAGACACAGCCACCCCAAAGTTTGGGACGGCTCTGTTTACAAGAACCTCGTTTACGGTACAAGTTCAATATCGCAGAAAGTGAAAAATGGATGAAGAAGTTGTGGTACTTACGTACAATGCAATATCACTCAGCAATGACATCTATGTCATCAGGCCCGTAGCAGCATAATGAGTGGATTCAGGTATGATGATTCTAACTGAAAGAAGTCACACAGAAAAAGAAACATCATAAGATATCACTAATACACGGAATGTAAACTTGGCTACACAGGAACTGGATTACAAAACAGAACAGGGTCTCAAATTTAGAAAACCAACTTATGCTTGCTTAAGGGGAAAGGTGAGTTGGGGTGCTGCATAAAACCAGAGATTGAAATGAGCACAGATAAAGTTCCTTAAGCCAAATATGGAATAGACAAGAGCTACTCCTTGCTCAACGAAATGGACTCAACACCCCATATTAAACGCCTAAGAATGTACCTGACTAGTAAGTATCTTAAAACCTATGGATTGCTATGTCTCCGAAAGAGAATCAAGCATGTGTACAGGGGCATAAACGCAGCAGTGATAGGATTGGAGAGGTTCGGTGAGCAAATGAAGACCCTTTGAAGTCATATTGCATGGTACCCATTCCACGGGTCTCAACTTTCCAGGTTTAAGGGATTCTTCCTTCAGCTAAAACATGCATGTGGAACCCAGAGTATGATCAACCGTGTGATCGGGAGACGTGTTCAAATATGTCTCCGTTCTCGTCCCCTGGTACTCGGGTGCAACATTCCAGACGCTTTACTAACACTCTCCCGACTTGGAGAGTCAGTGCCTTTAACCTCCTGTTTGGCCCAGTTTGCAATTTCTGCGGAAGATGAACAGGAATAGGGAGAACCAATGAAAGACTAGCTGGAGGTGTCTGGACGGGCAAATTTAACTCTCATTTCCCACCAGGAAGAGGAATTAACCAAAGGCTCAGCGTGCCGTGCCGGAACCACATTAGGGCCTGAAGCAATCCTGCGGTGTTGCGGCCAGCTCACAAGAAAGCGAGTTGAAGAAAGGAGCTCAGGGGCACTGTAATTCACAAACCTGCAGAGTTATAAATGACAGCTATCGTCCAAAAATATACTGAAGTAAGGCTGCCAAGAGGACTTGAAAGCGGGGCAGAATTGCAGGAAACCGATTTCAGGAGGTAGACTGGAATTGCATTCAAAGCATAGGAAAAGAGGCAGAACGTCCACAATGATGCACTTGGCCAAAAAGGGCGTATGCGTTTTTTCCTGAATATATTCAGGAAAAAACGCATACGCCCTTTTTGGCCAACCAAGCAAGCTTGCAAAGGAAATCTGCACTACAATGAAGTCTCACTTCCCCCCGGTCAAAAGGGCCATCTGAAAAAAGTGTAAAATCCAGAAAGGCAGGACAGGCCATGGAGAACTGGGAGCCTTGTTATGCTGATGGGCGGGATGTAAATTGCCAACAGCCACTCGGGAGAAGTGTATGGTGTTTCCTGAAACATCTAAAAAACAAAGCAACAGAGCCTAGGGCACTTCCACTTATGGTCCTATAGCTTAGGGAAATGAAAATCAAAAAGACACAGCCACCCCAAAGTTTGGGACGGCTCTGTTTACAAGAACCTCGTTTACGGTACAAGTTCAATATCGCAGAAAGTGAAAAATGGATGAAGAAGTTGTGGTACTTACGTACAATGCAATATCACTCAGCAATGACATCTATGTCATCAGGCCCGTAGCAGCATAATGAGTGGATTCAGGTATGATGATTCTAACTGAAAGAAGTCACACAGAAAAAGAAACATCATAAGATATCACTAATACACGGAATGTAAACTTGGCTACACAGGAACTGGATTACCAAACAGAACAGGGTCTCAAATTTAGAAAACCAACTTATGCTTGCTTAAGGGGAAAGGTGAGTTGGGGTGCTGCATAAAACCAGAGATTGAAATGAGCACAGATAAAGTTCCTTAAGCCAAATATGGAATAGACAAGAGCTACTCCTTGCTCAACGAAATGGACTCAACACCCCATATTAAACGCCTAAGAATGTACCTGACTAGTAAGTATCTTAAAACCTATGGATTGCTATGTCTCCGAAAGAGAATCAAGCGTGTGTACAGGGGCATAAACGCAGCAGTGATAGGATTGGAGAGGTTCGGTGAGCAAATGAAGACCCTTTGAAGTCATATTGCATGGTACCCATTCCACGGGTCTCAACTCTCCAGGTTTAAGGGATTCTTCCTTCAGCTAAAACATGCATGTGGAACCCAGAGTATGATCAACCGTGTGATCGGGAGACGTGTTCAAATATGTCTCCGTTCTCGTCCCCTGGTACTCGGGTGCAACATTCCAGACGCTTTACTAACACTCTCCCGACTTGGAGAGTCAGTGCCTTTAACCTCCTGTTTGGCCCAGTTTGCAATTTCTGCGGAAGATGAACAGGAATAGGGAGAACCAATGAGAGACTAGCTGGAGGTGTCTGGACGGGCAAATTTAACTCTCATTTCCCACCAGGAAGAGGAATTAACCAAAGGCTCAGCGTGCCGTGCCGGAACCAGATTAGGGCCTGAAGCAATCCTGCGGTGTTGCGGCCAGCTCACAAGAAAGCGAGTTGAAGAAAGGAGCTCAGGGGCACTGTAATTCACAAACCTGCAGAGTTATAAGTGACAGCTATCGTCCAAAAATATACTGAAGTAAGGCTGCCAAGAGGACTTGAAAGCGGGGCAGAATTGTAGGAAACCGATTTCAGGAGGTAGACTGGAATTGCATTGAAAGCATAGGAAAAGAGGCAGAACGTCCACAATGATGCACTTGGCCAAAAAGGGCGTATGCGTTTTTTCCTGAATATATTCAGGAAAAAACGCATACGCCCTTTTTGGCCAACCAAGCAAGCTTGCAAAGGAAATCTGCACTACAATGAAGTCTCACTTCCCCCCGGTCAAAAGGGCCATCTGAAAAAAGTGTAAAATCCAGAAAGGCAGGACAGGCCATGGAGAACTGGGAGCCTTGTGATGCTGATGGGCGGGATGTAAATTGCCAACAGCCACTCGGGAGAAGTGTATGGTGTTTCCTGAAACATCTAAAAAACAAAGCAACAGAGCCTAGGGCACTTCCACTTATGGTCCTATAGCTTAGGGAAATGAAAATCAAAAAGACACAGCCACCCCAAAGTTTGGGACGGCTCTGTTTACAAGAACCTCGTTTACGGTACAAGTTCAATATCACAGAAAGTGAAAAATGGATGAAGAAGTTGTGGTACTTACGTACAATGCAATATCACTCAGCAATGACATCTATGTCATCAGGCCCGTAGCAGCATAATGAGTGGATTCAGGTATGATGATTCTAACTGAAAGAAGTCACACAGAAAAAGAAACATCATAAGATATCACTAATACACGGAATGTAAACTTGGCTACACAGGAACTGGATTACAAAACAGAACAGGGTCTCAAATTTAGAAAACCAACTTATGCTTGCTTAAGGGGAAAGGTGAGTTGGGGTGCTGCATAAAACCAGAGATTGAAATGAGCACAGATAAAGTTCCTTAAGCCAAATATGGAATAGACAAGAGCTACTCCTTGCTCAACGAAATGGACTCAACACCCCATATTAAACGCCTAAGAATGTACCTGACTAGTAAGTATCTTAAAACCTATGGATTGCTATGTCTCCAAAAGAGAATCAAGCGTGTGTACAGGGGCATAAACGCAGCAGTGATAGGATTGGAGAGGTTCGGTGAGCAAATGAAGACCCTTTGAAGTCATATTGCATGGTACCCATTCCACGGGTCTCAACTCTCCAGGTTTAAGGGATTCTTCCTTCAGCTAAAACATGCATGTGGAACCCAGAGTATGATCAACCGTGTGATCGGGAGACGTGTTCAAATATGTCTCCGTTCTCGTCCCCTGGTACTCGGGTGCAACATTCCAGACGCTTTACTAACACTCTCCCGACTTGGAGAGTCAGTGCCTTTAACCTCCTGTTTGGCCCAGTTTGCAATTTCTGCGGAAGATGAACAGGAATAGGGAGAACCAATGAGAGACTAGCTGGAGGTGTCTGGACGGGCAAATTTAACTCTCATTTCCCACCAGGAAGAGGAATTAACCAAAGGCTCAGCGTGCCGTGCCGGAACCAGATTAGGGCCTGAAGCAATCCTGCGGTGTTGCGGCCAGCTCACAAGAAAGCGAGTTGAAGAAAGGAGCTCAGGGGCACTGTAATTCACAAACCTGCAGAGTTATAAATGACAGCTATCGTCCAAAAATATACTGAAGTAAGGCTGCCAAGAGGACTTGAAAGCGGGGCAGAATTGCAGGAAACCGATTTCAGGAGGTAGACTGGAATTGCATTGAAAGCATAGGAAAAGAGGCAGAACGTCCACAATGATGCACTTGGCCAAAAAGGGCGTATGCGTTTTTTCCTGAATATATTCAGGAAAAAACGCATACGCCCTTTTTGGCCAACCAAGCAAGCTTGCAAAGGAAATCTGCACTACAATGAAGTCTCACTTCCCCCCGGTCAAAAGGGCCATCTGAAAAAAGTGTAAAATCCAGAAAGGCAGGACAGGCCATGGAGAACTGGGAGCCTTGTTATGCTGATGGGCGGGATGTAAATTGCCAACAGCCACTCGGGAGAAGTGTATGGTGTTTCCTGAAACATCTAAAAAACAAAGCAACAGAGCCTAGGGCACTTCCACTTATGGTCCTATAGCTTAGGGAAATGAAAATCAAAAAGACACAGCCACCCCAAAGTTTGGGACGGCTCTGTTTACAAGAACCTCGTTTACGGTACAAGTTCAATATCGCAGAAAGTGAAAAATGGATGAAGAAGTTGTGGTACTTACGTACAATGCAATATCACTCAGCAATGACATCTATGTCATCAGGCCCGTAGCAGCATAATGAGTGGATTCAGGTATGATGATTCTAACTGAAAGAAGTCACACAGAAAAAGAAACATCATAAGATATCACTAATACACGGAATGTAAACTTGGCTACACAGGAACTGGATTACCAAACAGAACAGGGTCTCAAATTTAGAAAACCAACTTATGCTTGCTTAAGGGGAAAGGTGAGTTGGGGTGCTGCATAAAACCAGAGATTGAAATGAGCACAGATAAAGTTCCTTAAGCCAAATATGGAATAGACAAGAGCTACTCCTTGCTCAACGAAATGGACTCAACACCCCATATTAAACGCCTAAGAATGTACCTGACTAGTAAGTATCTTAAAACCTATGGATTGCTATGTCTCCGAAAGAGAATCAAGCGTGTGTACAGGGGCATAAACGCAGCAGTGATAGGATTGGAGAGGTTCGGTGAGCAAATGAAGACCCTTTGAAGTCATATTGCATGGTACCCATTCCACGGGTCTCAACTCTCCAGGTTTAAGGGATTCTTCCTTCAGCTAAAACATGCATGTGGAACCCAGAGTATGATCAACCGTGTGATCGGGAGACGTGTTCAAATATGTCTCCGTTCTCGTCCCCTGGTACTCGGGTGCAACATTCCAGACGCTTTACTAACACTCTCCCGACTTGGAGAGTCAGTGCCTTTAACCTCCTGTTTGGCCCAGTTTGCAATTTCTGCGGAAGATGAACAGGAATAGGGAGAACCAATGAGAGACTAGCTGGAGGTGTCTGGACGGGCAAATTTAACTCTCATTTCCCACCAGGAAGAGGAATTAACCAAAGGCTCAGCGTGCCGTGCCGGAACCAGATTAGGGCCTGAAGCAATCCTGCGGTGTTGCGGCCAGCTCACAAGAAAGCGAGTTGAAGAAAGGAGCTCAGGGGCACTGTAATTCACAAACCTGCAGAGTTATAAATGACAGCTATCGTCCAAAAATATACTGAAGTAAGGCTGCCAAGAGGACTTGAAAGCGGGGCAGAATTGCAGGAAACCGATTTCAGGAGGTAGACTGGAATTGCATTGAAAGCATAGGAAAAGAGGCAGAACGTCCACAATGATGCACTTGGCCAAAAAGGGCGTATGCGTTTTTTCCTGAATATATTCAGGAAAAAACGCATACGCCCTTTTTGGCCAACCAAGCAAGCTTGCAAAGGAAATCTGCACTACAATGAAGTCTCACTTCCCCCCGGTCAAAAGGGCCATCTGAAAAAAGTGTAAAATCCAGAAAGGCAGGACAGGCCATGGAGAACTGGGAGCCTTGTTATGCTGATGGGCGGGATGTAAATTGCCAACAGCCACTCGGGAGAAGTGTATGGTGTTTCCTGAAACATCTAAAAAACAAAGCAACAGAGCCTAGGGCACTTCCACTTATGGTCCTATAGCTTAGGGAAATGAAAATCAAAAAGACACAGCCACCCCAAAGTTTGGGACGGCTCTGTTTACAAGAACCTCGTTTACGGTACAAGTTCAATATCGCAGAAAGTGAAAAATGGATGAAGAAGTTGTGGTACTTACGTACAATGCAATATCACTCAGCAATGACATCTATGTCATCAGGCCCGTAGCAGCATAATGAGTGGATTCAGGTATGATGATTCTAACTGAAAGAAGTCACACAGAAAAAGAAACATCATAAGATATCACTAATACACGGAATGTAAACTTGGCTACACAGGAACTGGATTACAAAACAGAACAGGGTCTCAAATTTAGAAAACCAACTTATGCTTGCTTAAGGGGAAAGGTGAGTTGGGGTGCTGCATAAAACCAGAGATTGAAATGAGCACAGATAAAGTTCCTTAAGCCAAATATGGAATAGACAAGAGCTACTCCTTGCTCAACGAAATGGACTCAACACCCCATATTAAACGCCTAAGAATGTACCTGACTAGTAAGTATCTTAAAACCTATGGATTGCTATGTCTCCAAAAGAGAATCAAGCGTGTGTACAGGGGCATAAACGCAGCAGTGATAGGATTGGAGAGGTTCGGTGAGCAAATGAAGACCCTTTGAAGTCATATTGCATGGTACCCATTCCACGGGTCTCAACTCTCCAGGTTTAAGGGATTCTTCCTTCAGCTAAAACATGCATGTGGAACCCAGAGTATGATCAACCGTGTGATCGGGAGACGTGTTCAAATATGTCTCCGTTCTCGTCCCCTGGTACTCGGGTGCAACATTCCAGACGCTTTACTAACACTCTCCCGACTTGGAGAGTCAGTGCCTTTAACCTCCTGTTTGGCCCAGTTTGCAATTTCTGCGGAAGATGAACAGGAATAGGGAGAACCAATGAGAGACTAGCTGGAGGTGTCTGGACGGGCAAATTTAACTCTCATTTCCCACCAGGAAGAGGAATTAACCAAAGGCTCAGCGTGCCGTGCCGGAACCAGATTAGGGCCTGAAGCAATCCTGCGGTGTTGCGGCCAGCTCACAAGAAAGCGAGTTGAAGAAAGGAGCTCAGGGGCACTGTAATTCACAAACCTGCAGAGTTATAAATGACAGCTATCGTCCAAAAATATACTGAAGTAAGGCTGCCAAGAGGACTTGAAAGCGGGGCAGAATTGCAGGAAACCGATTTCAGGAGGTAGACTGGAATTGCATTGAAAGCATAGGAAAAGAGGCAGAACGTCCACAATGATGCACTTGGCCAAAAAGGGCGTATGCGTTTTTTCCTGAATATATTCAGGAAAAAACGCATACGCCCTTTTTGGCCAACCAAGCAAGCTTGCAAAGGAAATCTGCACTACAATGAAGTCTCACTTCCCCCCGGTCAAAAGGGCCATCTGAAAAAAGTGTAAAATCCAGAAAGGCAGGACAGGCCATGGAGAACTGGGAGCCTTGTTATGCTGATGGGCGGGATGTAAATTGCCAACAGCCACTCGGGAGAAGTGTATGGTGTTTCCTGAAACATCTAAAAAACAAAGCAACAGAGCCTAGGGCACTTCCACTTATGGTCCTATAGCTTAGGGAAATGAAAATCAAAAAGACACAGCCACCCCAAAGTTTGGGACGGCTCTGTTTACAAGAACCTCGTTTACGGTACAAGTTCAATATCGCAGAAAGTGAAAAATGGATGAAGAAGTTGTGGTACTTACGTACAATGCAATATCACTCAGCAATGACATCTATGTCATCAGGCCCGTAGCAGCATAATGAGTGGATTCAGGTATGATGATTCTAACTGAAAGAAGTCACACAGAAAAAGAAACATCATAAGATATCACTAATACACGGAATGTAAACTTGGCTACACAGGAACTGGATTACAAAACAGAACAGGGTCTCAAATTTAGAAAACCAACTTATGCTTGCTTAAGGGGAAAGGTGAGTTGGGGTGCTGCATAAAACCAGAGATTGAAATGAGCACAGATAAAGTTCCTTAAGCCAAATATGGAATAGACAAGAGCTACTCCTTGCTCAACGAAATGGACTCAACACCCCATATTAAACGCCTAAGAATGTACCTGACTAGTAAGTATCTTAAAACCTATGGATTGCTATGTCTCCGAAAGAGAATCAAGCGTGTGTACAGGGGCATAAACGCAGCAGTGATAGGATTGGAGAGGTTCGGTGAGCAAATGAAGACCCTTTGAAGTCATATTGCATGGTACCCATTCCACGGGTCTCAACTCTCCAGGTTTAAGGGATTCTTCCTTCAGCTAAAACATGCATGTGGAACCCAGAGTATGATCAACCGTGTGATCGGGAGACGTGTTCAAATATGTCTCCGTTCTCGTCCCCTGGTACTCGGGTGCAACATTCCAGACGCTTTACTAACACTCTCCCGACTTGGAGAGTCAGTGCCTTTAACCTCCTGTTTGGCCCAGTTTGCAATTTCTGCGGAAGATGAACAGGAATAGGGAGAACCAATGAGAGACTAGCTGGAGGTGTCTGGACGGGCAAATTTAACTCTCATTTCCCACCAGGAAGAGGAATTAACCAAAGGCTCAGCGTGCCGTGCCGGAACCAGATTAGGGCCTGAAGCAATCCTGCGGTGTTGCGGCCAGCTCACAAGAAAGCGAGTTGAAGAAAGGAGCTCAGGGGCACTGTAATTCACAAACCTGCAGAGTTATAAGTGACAGCTATCGTCCAAAAATATACTGAAGTAAGGCTGCCAAGAGGACTTGAAAGCGGGGCAGAATTGTAGGAAACCGATTTCAGGAGGTAGACTGGAATTGCATTGAAAGCATAGGAAAAGAGGCAGAACGTCCACAATGATGCACTTGGCCAAAAAGGGCGTATGCGTTTTTTCCTGAATATATTCAGGAAAAAACGCATACGCCCTTTTTGGCCAACCAAGCAAGCTTGCAAAGGAAATCTGCACTACAATGAAGTCTCACTTCCCCCCGGTCAAAAGGGCCATCTGAAAAAAGTGTAAAATCCAGAAAGGCAGGACAGGCCATGGAGAACTGGGAGCCTTGTTATGCTGATGGGCGGGATGTAAATTGCCAACAGCCACTCGGGAGAAGTGTATGGTGTTTCCTGAAACATCTAAAAAACAAAGCAACAGAGCCTAGGGCACTTCCACTTATGGTCCTATAGCTTAGGGAAATGAAAATCAAAAAGACACAGCCACCCCAAAGTTTGGGACGGCTCTGTTTACAAGAACCTCGTTTACGGTACAAGTTCAATATCGCAGAAAGTGAAAAATGGATGAAGAAGTTGTGGTACTTACGTACAATGCAATATCACTCAGCAATGACATCTATGTCATCAGGCCCGTAGCAGCATAATGAGTGGATTCAGGTATGATGATTCTAACTGAAAGAAGTCACACAGAAAAAGAAACATCATAAGATATCACTAATACACGGAATGTAAACTTGGCTACACAGGAACTGGATTACCAAACAGAACAGGGTCTCAAATTTAGAAAACCAACTTATGCTTGCTTAAGGGGAAAGGTGAGTTGGGGTGCTGCATAAAACCAGAGATTGAAATGAGCACAGATAAAGTTCCTTAAGCCAAATATGGAATAGACAAGAGCTACTCCTTGCTCAACGAAATGGACTCAACACCCCATATTAAACGCCTAAGAATGTACCTGACTAGTAAGTATCTTAAAACCTATGGATTGCTATGTCTCCGAAAGAGAATCAAGCGTGTGTACAGGGGCATAAACGCAGCAGTGATAGGATTGGAGAGGTTCGGTGAGCAAATGAAGACCCTTTGAAGTCATATTGCATGGTACCCATTCCACGGGTCTCAACTCTCCAGGTTTAAGGGATTCTTCCTTCAGCTAAAACATGCATGTGGAACCCAGAGTATGATCAACCGTGTGATCGGGAGACGTGTTCAAATATGTCTCCGTTCTCGTCCCCTGGTACTCGGGTGCAACATTCCAGACGCTTTACTAACACTCTCCCGACTTGGAGAGTCAGTGCCTTTAACCTCCTGTTTGGCCCAGTTTGCAATTTCTGCGGAAGATGAACAGGAATAGGGAGAACCAATGAGAGACTAGCTGGAGGTGTCTGGACGGGCAAATTTAACTCTCATTTCCCACCAGGAAGAGGAATTAACCAAAGGCTCAGCGTGCCGTGCCGGAACCAGATTAGGGCCTGAAGCAATCCTGCGGTGTTGCGGCCAGCTCACAAGAAAGCGAGTTGAAGAAAGGAGCTCAGGGGCACTGTAATTCACAAACCTGCAGAGTTATAAGTGACAGCTATCGTCCAAAAATATACTGAAGTAAGGCTGCCAAGAGGACTTGAAAGCGGGGCAGAATTGTAGGAAACCGATTTCAGGAGGTAGACTGGAATTGCATTGAAAGCATAGGAAAAGAGGCAGAACGTCCACAATGATGCACTTGGCCAAAAAGGGCGTATGCGTTTTTTCCTGAATATATTCAGGAAAAAACGCATACGCCCTTTTTGGCCAACCAAGCAAGCTTGCAAAGGAAATCTGCACTACAATGAAGTCTCACTTCCCCCCGGTCAAAAGGGCCATCTGAAAAAAGTGTAAAATCCAGAAAGGCAGGACAGGCCATGGAGAACTGGGAGCCTTGTTATGCTGATGGGCGGGATGTAAATTGCCAACAGCCACTCGGGAGAAGTGTATGGTGTTTCCTGAAACATCTAAAAAACAAAGCAACAGAGCCTAGGGCACTTCCACTTACGGTCCTATAGCTTAGGGAAATGAAAATCAAAAAGACACAGCCACCCCAAAGTTTGGGACGGCTCTGTTTACAAGAACCTCATTTACGGTACAAGTTCAATATCGCAGAAAGTGAAAAATGGATGAAGAAGTTGTGGTACCTACGTACAATGCAATATCACTCAGCAATGACATCTATGTCATCAGGCCCATAGCAGCATAATGAGTGGATTCAGGTATGATGATTCTAACTGAAATAAGTCACACAGAAAAAGAAACATCATAAGATATCACTAATACACGGAATGTAAACTTGGCTACACAGGAACTGGATTACAAAACAGAACACGGTCTCAAATTTAGAAAACCAACTTATGCTTGCTTAAGGGGAAAGGTGAGTTGGGGTGCTGCATAAAACCAGAGATTGAAATGAGCACAGAGTAAGTTCCTTAAGCCAAATATGGAATAGACAAGAGCTACTCCTTGCTCAACGAAATGGACTCAACACCCCATATTAAACGCCTAAGAATGTACCTGACTAGTAAGTATCTTAAAACCTATGGATTGCTATGTCTCCAAAAGAGAATCAAGCGTGTGTACAGGGGCATAAACGCAGCAGTGATAGGATTGGAGAGGTTCGGTGAGCAAATGAAGACCCTTTGAAGTCATATTGCATGGTACCCATTCCACGGGTCTCAACTCTCCAGGTTTAAGTGATTCTTCCTTCAGCTAAAACATGCATGTGGAACCCAGAGTATGATCAACCGTGTGATCGGGAGACGTGTTCAAATATGTCTCCGTTCTCGTCCCCTGGTACTCGGGTGCAACATTCCAGACGCTTTACTAACACTCTCCCGACTTGGAGAGTCAGTGCCTTTAACCTCCTGTTTGGCCCAGTTTGCAATTTCTGCGGAAGATGAACAGGAATAGGGAGAACCAATGAGAGACTAGCTGGAGGTGTCTGGACGGGCAAATTTAACTCTCATTTCCCACCAGGAAGAGGAATTAACCAAAGGCTCAGCGTGCCGTGCCGGAACCACATTAGGGCCTGAAGCAATCCTGCGGTGTTGCGGCCAGCTCACAAGAAAGCGAGTTGAAGAAAGGAGCTCAGGGGCACTGTAATTCACAAACCTGCAGAGTTATAAGTGACAGCTATCATCCAAAAATATACTGAAGTAAGGCTGCCAAGAGGACTTGAAAGCGGGGCAGAATTGCAGGAAACCGATTTCAGGAGGTAGACTGGAATTGCATTGAAAGCATAGGAAAAGAGGCAGAACGTCCACAATGATGCACTTGGCCAAAAAGGGCGTATGCGTTTTTTCCTGAATATATTCAGGAAAAAACGCATACGCCCTTTTTGGCCAACCAAGCAAGCTTGCAAAGGAAATCTGCACTACAATGAAGTCTCACTTCCCCCCAGTCAAAAGGGCCATCTGAAAAAAGTGTAAAATCCAGAAAGGCAGGACAGGCCATGGAGAACTGGGAGGCTTGTTATGCTGATGGGCGGGATGTAAATTGCCAACAGCCACTCGGGAGAAGTGTATGGTGTTTCCTGAAACATCTAAAAAACAAAGCAACAGAGCCTAGGGCACTTCCACTTATGGTCCTATAGCTTAGGGAAATGAAAATCAAAAAGACACAGCCACCCCAAAGTTTGGGACGGCTCTGTTTACAAGAACCTCGTTTACGGTACAAGTTCAATATCGCAGAAAGTGAAAAATGGATGAAGAAGTTGTGGTACTTACGTACAATGCAATATCACTCAGCAATGACATCTATGTCATCAGGCCCGTAGCAGCATAATGAGTGGATTCAGGTATGATGATTCTAACTGAAAGAAGTCACACAGAAAAAGAAACATCATAAGATATCACTAATACACGGAATGTAAACTTGGCTACACAGGAACTGGATTACAAAACAGAACAGGGTCTCAAATTTAGAAAACCAACTTATGCTTGCTTAAGGGGAAAGGTGAGTTGGGGTGCTGCATAAAACCAGAGATTGAAATGAGCACAGATAAAGTTCCTTAAGCCAAATATGGAATAGACAAGAGCTACTCCTTGCTCAACGAAATGGACTCAACACCCCATATTAAACGCCTAAGAATGTACCTGACTAGTAAGTATCTTAAAACCTATGGATTGCTATGTCTCCGAAAGAGAATCAAGCGTGTGTACAGGGGCATAAACGCAGCAGTGATAGGATTGGAGAGGTTCGGTGAGCAAATGAAGACCCTTTGAAGTCATATTGCATGGTACCCATTCCACGGGTCTCAACTCTCCAGGTTTAAGGGATTCTTCCTTCAGCTAAAACATGCATGTGGAACCCAGAGTATGATCAACCGTGTGATCGGGAGACGTGTTCAAATATGTCTCCGTTCTCGTCCCCTGGTACTCGGGTGCAACATTCCAGACGCTTTACTAACACTCTCCCGACTTGGAGAGTCAGTGCCTTTAACCTCCTGTTTGGCCCAGTTTGCAATTTCTGCGGAAGATGAACAGGAATAGGGAGAACCAATGAGAGACTAGCTGGAGGTGTCTGGACGGGCAAATTTAACTCTCATTTCCCACCAGGAAGAGGAATTAACCAAAGGCTCAGCGTGCCGTGCCGGAACCACATTAGGGCCTGAAGCAATCCTGCGGTGTTGCGGCCAGCTCACAAGAAAGCGAGTTGAAGAAAGGAGCTCAGGGGCACTGTAATTCACAAACCTGCAGAGTTATAAGTGACAGCTATCGTCCAAAAATATACTGAAGTAAGGCTGCCAAGAGGACTTGAAAGCGGGGCAGAATTGCAGGAAACCGATTTCAGGAGGTAGACTGGAATTGCATTTAAAGCATAGGAAAAGAGGCAGAACGTCCACAATGATGCACTTGGCCAAAAAGGGCATATGCGTTTTTTCCTGAATATATTCAGGAAAAAACGCATGCACCCTTTTTGGCCAACCAAGCAAGCTTGCAAAGGAAATCTGCACTACAATGAAGTCTCACTTCCCCCCGGTCAAAAGGGCCATCTGAAAAAAGTGTAAAATCCAGAAAGGCAGGACAGGCCATGGAGAACTGGGAGCCTTGTTATGCTGATGGGCGGGATGTAAATTGCCAACAGCCACTGGGGAGAAGTGTATGGTGTTTCCTGAAACATCTAAAAAACAAAGCAACAGAGCCTAGGGCACTTCCACTTATGGTCCTATAGCTTAGGGAAATGAAAATCAAAAAGACACAGCCACCCCAAAGTTTGGGGCGGCTCTGTTTACAGGAACCTCGTTTACGGTACAAGTTCAATATCGCAGAAAGTGAAAAATGGATGAAGAAGTTGTGGTACTTACGTACAATGCAATATCACTCAGCAATGACATCTATGTCATCAGGCCCGTAGCAGCATAATGAGTGGATTCAGGTATGATGATTCTAACTGAAATAAGTCACACAGAAAAAGAAACATCATAAGATATCACTAATACACGGAATATAAACTTGGCTACACAGGAACTGGATTACAAAACAGAACAGGGTCTCAAATTTAGAAAACCAACTTATGCTTGCTTAAGGGGAAAGGTGAGTTGGGGTGCTGCATAAAACCAGAGATTGAAATGAGCACAGATAAAGTTCCTTAAGCCAAATATGGAATAGACAAGAGCTACTCCTTGCTCAACGAAATGGACTCAACACCCCATATTAAACGCCTAAGAATGTACCTGACTAGTAAGTATCTTAAAACCTATGGATTGCTATGTCTCCGAAAGAGAATCAAGCGTGTGTACAGGGGCATAAACGCAGCAGTGATAGGATTGGAGAGGTTCGGTGAGCAAATGAAGACCCTTTGAAGTCATATTGCATGGTACCCATTCCACGGGTCTCAACTCTCCAGGTTTAAGGGATTCTTCCTTCAGCTAAAACATGCATGTGGAACCCAGAGTATGATCAACCGTGTGATCGGGAGACGTGTTCAAATATGTCTCCGTTCTCGTCCCCTGGTACTCGGGTGCAACATTCCAGACGCTTTACTAACACTCTCCCGACTTGGAGAGTCAGTGCCTTTAACCTCCTGTTTGGCCCAGTTTGCAATTTCTGCGGAAGATGAACAGGAATAGGGAGAACCAATGAGAGACTAGCTGGAGGTGTCTGGACGGGCAAATTTAACTCTCATTTCCCACCAGGAAGAGGAATTAACCAAAGGCTCAGCGTGCCGTGCCGGAACCAGATTAGGGCCTGAAGCAATCCTGCGGTGTTGCGGCCAGCTCACAAGAAAGCGAGTTGAAGAAAGGAGCTCAGGGGCACTGTAATTCACAAACCTGCAGAGTTATAAATGACAGCTATCGTCCAAAAATATACTGAAGTAAGGCTGCCAAGAGGACTTGAAAGCGGGGCAGAATTGCAGGAAACCGATTTCAGGAGGTAGACTGGAATTGCATTGAAAGCATAGGAAAAGAGGCAGAACGTCCACAATGATGCACTTGGCCAAAAAGGGCGTATGCGTTTTTTCCTGAATATATTCAGGAAAAAACGCATACGCCCTTTTTGGCCAACCAAGCAAGCTTGCAAAGGAAATCTGCACTACAATGAAGTCTCACTTCCCCCCGGTCAAAAGGGCCATCTGAAAAAAGTGTAAAATCCAGAAAGGCAGGACAGGCCATGGAGAACTGGGAGCCTTGTGATGCTGATGGGCGGGATGTAAATTGCCAACAGCCACTCGGGAGAAGTGTATGGTGTTTCCTGAAACATATAAAAAACAGAGCAACAGAGCCTAGGGCACTTCCACTTATGGTCCTATAGCTTAGGGAAATGAAAATCAAAAAGCCACAGCCACCCCAAAGTTTGGGACGTCTCTGTTTACAAGAACCTCGTTTACGGTACAAGTTCAATATCGCAGAAAGTGAAAAATGGATGAAGAAGTTGTGGTACTTACGTACAATGCAATATCACTCAGCAATGACATCTATGTCATCAGGCCCGTAGCAGCATAATGAGTGGATTCAGGTATGATGATTCTAACTGAAAGAAGTCACACAGAAAAAGAAACATCATAAGATATCACTAATACACGGAATGTAAACTTGGCTACACAGGAACTGGATTACAAAACAGAACAGGGTCTCAAATTTAGAAAACCAACTTATGCTTGCTTAAGGGGAAAGGTGAGTTGGGGTGCTGCATAAAACCAGAGATTGAAATGAGCACAGAGTAAGTTCCTTAAGCCAAATATGGAATAGACAAGAGCTACTCCTTGCTCAACGAAATGGACTCAACACCCCATATTAAACGCCTAAGAATGTACCTGACTAGTAAGTATCTTAAAACCTATGGATTGCTATGTCTCCAAAAGAGAATCAAGCGTGTGTACAGGGGCATAAACGCAGCAGTGATAGGATTGGAGAGGTTCGGTGAGCAAATGAAGACCCTTTGAAGTCATATTGCATGGTACCCATTCCACGGGTCTCAACTCTCCAGGTTTAAGGGATTCTTCCTTCAGCTAAAACATGCATGTGGAACCCAGAGTATGATCAACCGTGTGATCGGGAGACGTGTTCAAATATGTCTCCGTTCTCGTCCCCTGGTACTCGGGTGCAACATTCCAGACGCTTTACTAACACTCTCCCGACTTGGAGAGTCAGTGCCTTTAACCTCCTGTTTGGCCCAGTTTGCAATTTCTGCGGAAGATGAACAGGAATAGGGAGAACCAATGAGAGACTAGCTGGAGGTGTCTGGACGGGCAAATTTAACTCTCATTTCCCACCAGGAAGAGGAATTAACCAAAGGCTCAGCGTGCCGTGCCGGAACCACATTAGGGCCTGAAGCAATCCTGCGGTGTTGCGGCCAGCTCACAAGAAAGCGAGTTGAAGAAAGGAGCTCAGGGGCACTGTAATTCACAAACCTGCAGAGTTATAAGTGACAGCTATCATCCAAAAATATACTGAAGTAAGGCTGCCAAGAGGACTTGAAAGCGGGGCAGAATTGCAGGAAACCGATTTCAGGAGGTAGACTGGAATTGCATTGAAAGCATAGGAAAAGAGGCAGAACGTCCACAATGATGCACTTGGCCAAAAAGGGCGTATGCGTTTTTTCCTGAATATATTCAGGAAAAAACGCATACGCCCTTTTTGGCCAACCAAGCAAGCTTGCAAAGGAAATCTGCACTACAATGAAGTCTCACTTCCCCCCAGTCAAAAGGGCCATCTGAAAAAAGTGTAAAATCCAGAAAGGCAGGACAGGCCATGGAGAACTGGGAGGCTTGTTATGCTGATGGGCGGGATGTAAATTGCCAACAGCCACTCGGGAGAAGTGTATGGTGTTTCCTGAAACATCTAAAAAACAAAGCAACAGAGCCTAGGGCACTTCCACTTATGGTCCTATAGCTTAGGGAAATGAAAATCAAAAAGACACAGCCACCCCAAAGTTTGGGACGGCTCTGTTTACAAGAACCTCGTTTACGGTACAAGTTCAATATCGCAGAAAGTGAAAAATGGATGAAGAAGTTGTGGTACTTACGTACAATGCAATATCACTCAGCAATGACATCTATGTCATCAGGCCCGTAGCAGCATAATGAGTGGATTCAGGTATGATGATTCTAACTGAAAGAAGTCACACAGAAAAAGAAACATCATAAGATATCACTAATACACGGAATGTAAACTTGGCTACACAGGAACTGGATTACAAAACAGAACAGGGTCTCAAATTTAGAAAACCAACTTATGCTTGCTTAAGGGGAAAGGTGAGTTGGGGTGCTGCATAAAACCAGAGATTGAAATGAGCACAGATAAAGTTCCTTAAGCCAAATATGGAATAGACAAGAGCTACTCCTTGCTCAACGAAATGGACTCAACACCCCATATTAAACGCCTAAGAATGTACCTGACTAGTAAGTATCTTAAAACCTATGGATTGCTATGTCTCCGAAAGAGAATCAAGCGTGTGTACAGGGGCATAAACGCAGCAGTGATAGGATTGGAGAGGTTCGGTGAGCAAATGAAGACCCTTTGAAGTCATATTGCATGGTACCCATTCCACGGGTCTCAACTCTCCAGGTTTAAGGGATTCTTCCTTCAGCTAAAACATGCATGTGGAACCCAGAGTATGATCAACCGTGTGATCGGGAGACGTGTTCAAATATGTCTCCGTTCTCGTCCCCTGGTACTCGGGTGCAACATTCCAGACGCTTTACTAACACTCTCCCGACTTGGAGAGTCAGTGCCTTTAACCTCCTGTTTGGCCCAGTTTGCAATTTCTGCGGAAGATGAACAGGAATAGGGAGAACCAATGAGAGACTAGCTGGAGGTGTCTGGACGGGCAAATTTAACTCTCATTTCCCACCAGGAAGAGGAATTAACCAAAGGCTCAGCGTGCCGTGCCGGAACCACATTAGGGCCTGAAGCAATCCTGCGGTGTTGCGGCCAGCTCACAAGAAAGCGAGTTGAAGAAAGGAGCTCAGGGGCACTGTAATTCACAAACCTGCAGAGTTATAAGTGACAGCTATCGTCCAAAAATATACTGAAGTAAGGCTGCCAAGAGGACTTGAAAGCGGGGCAGAATTGCAGGAAACCGATTTCAGGAGGTAGACTGGAATTGCATTTAAAGCATAGGAAAAGAGGCAGAACGTCCACAATGATGCACTTGGCCAAAAAGGGCATATGCGTTTTTTCCTGAATATATTCAGGAAAAAACGCATGCACCCTTTTTGGCCAACCAAGCAAGCTTGCAAAGGAAATCTGCACTACAATGAAGTCTCACTTCCCCCCGGTCAAAAGGGCCATCTGAAAAAAGTGTAAAATCCAGAAAGGCAGGACAGGCCATGGAGAACTGGGAGCCTTGTTATGCTGATGGGCGGGATGTAAATTGCCAACAGCCACTCGGGAGAAGTGTATGGTGTTTCCTGAAACATCTAAAAAACAAAGCAACAGAGCCTAGGGCACTTCCACTTATGGTCCTATAGCTTAGGGAAATGAAAATCAAAAAGACACAGCCACCCCAAAGTTTGGGGCGGCTCTGTTTACAGGAACCTCGTTTACGGTACAAGTTCAATATCGCAGAAAGTGAAAAATGGATGAAGAAGTTGTGGTACTTACGTACAATGCAATATCACTCAGCAATGACATCTATGTCATCAGGCCCGTAGCAGCATAATGAGTGGATTCAGGTATGATGATTCTAACTGAAATAAGTCACACAGAAAAAGAAACATCATAAGATATCACTAATACACGGAATGTAAACTTGGCTACACAGGAACTGGATTACAAAACAGAACAGGGTCTCAAATTTAGAAAACCAACTTATGCTTGCTTAAGGGGAAAGGTGAGTTGGGGTGCTGCATAAAACCAGAGATTGAAATGAGCACAGATAAAGTTCCTTAAGCCAAATATGGAATAGACAAGAGCTACTCCTTGCTCAACGAAATGGACTCAACACCCCATATTAAACGCCTAAGAATGTACCTGACTAGTAAGTATCTTAAAACCTATGGATTGCTATGTCTCCGAAAGAGAATCAAGCGTGTGTACAGGGGCATAAACGCAGCAGTGATAGGATTGGAGAGGTTCGGTGAGCAAATGAAGACCCTTTGAAGTCATATTGCATGGTACCCATTCCACGGGTCTCAACTCTCCAGGTTTAAGGGATTCTTCCTTCAGCTAAAACATGCATGTGGAACCCAGAGTATGATCAACCGTGTGATCGGGAGACGTGTTCAAATATGTCTCCGTTCTCGTCCCCTGGTACTCGGGTGCAACATTCCAGACGCTTTACTAACACTCTCCCGACTTGGAGAGTCAGTGCCTTTAACCTCCTGTTTGGCCCAGTTTGCAATTTCTGCGGAAGATGAACAGGAATAGGGAGAACCAATGAGAGACTAGCTGGAGGTGTCTGGACGGGCAAATTTAACTCTCATTTCCCACCAGGAAGAGGAATTAACCAAAGGCTCAGCGTGCCGTGCCGGAACCAGATTAGGGCCTGAAGCAATCCTGCGGTGTTGCGGCCAGCTCACAAGAAAGCGAGTTGAAGAAAGGAGCTCAGGGGCACTGTAATTCACAAACCTGCAGAGTTATAAATGACAGCTATCGTCCAAAAATATACTGAAGTAAGGCTGCCAAGAGGACTTGAAAGCGGGGCAGAATTGCAGGAAACCGATTTCAGGAGGTAGACTGGAATTGCATTGAAAGCATAGGAAAAGAGGCAGAACGTCCACAATGATGCACTTGGCCAAAAAGGGCGTATGCGTTTTTTCCTGAATATATTCAGGAAAAAACGCATACGCCCTTTTTGGCCAACCAAGCAAGCTTGCAAAGGAAATCTGCACTACAATGAAGTCTCACTTCCCCCCGGTCAAAAGGGCCATCTGAAAAAAGTGTAAAATCCAGAAAGGCAGGACAGGCCATGGAGAACTGGGAGCCTTGTGATGCTGATGGGCGGGATGTAAATTGCCAACAGCCACTCGGGAGAAGTGTATGGTGTTTCCTGAAACATATAAAAAACAGAGCAACAGAGCCTAGGGCACTTCCACTTATGGTCCTATAGCTTAGGGAAATGAAAATCAAAAAGCCACAGCCACCCCAAAGTTTGGGACGTCTCTGTTTACAAGAACCTCGTTTACGGTACAAGTTCAATATCGCAGAAAGTGAAAAATGGATGAAGATGTTCTGGTACTTACGTACAATGCAATATCACTCAGCAATGACATCTATGTCATCAGGCCCGTAGCAGCATAATGAGTGGATTCAGGTATGATGATTCTAACTGAAAGAAGTCACAAAGAAAAAGAAACATCATAAGATATCACTAATACACGGAATGTAAACTTGGCTACACAGGAACTGGATTACAAAACAGAACAGGGTCTCAAATTTAGAAAACCAACTTATGCTTGCTTAAGGGGAAAGGTGAGTTGGGGTGCTGCATAAAACCAGAGATTGAAATGAGCACAGATAAAGTTCCTTAAGCCAAATATGGAATAGACAAGAGCTACTCCTTGCTCAACGAAATGGACTCAACACCCCATATTAAACGCCTAAGAATGTACCTGACTAGTAAGTATCTTAAAACCTATGGATTGCTATGTCTCCGAAAGAGAATCAAGCGTGTGTACAGGGGCATAAACGCAGCAGTGATAGGATTGGAGAGGTTCGGTGAGCAAATGAAGACCCTTTGAAGTCATATTGCATGGTACCCATTCCACGGGTCTCAACTCTCCAGGTTTAAGGGATTCTTCCTTCAGCTAAAACATGCATGTGGAACCCAGAGTATGATCAACCGTGTGATCGGGAGACGTGTTCAAATATGTCTCCGTTCTCGTCCCCTGGTACTCGGGTGCAACATTCCAGACGCTTTACTAACACTCTCCCGACTTGGAGAGTCAGTGCCTTTAACCTCCTGTTTGGCCCAGTTTGCAATTTCTGCGGAAGATGAACAGGAATAGGGAGAACCAATGAGAGACTAGCTGGAGGTGTCTGGACTGGCAAATTTAACTCTCATTTCCCACCAGGAAGAGGAATTAACCAAAGGCTCAGCGTGCCGTGCCGGAACCAGATTAGGGCCTGAAGCAATACTGCGGTGTTGCGGCCAGCTCACAAGAAAGCGAGTTGAAGAAAGGAGCTCAGGGGCACTGTAATTCACAAAGCTGCAGAGTTATAAGTGACAGCTATCGTCCAAAAATATACTGAAGTAAGGCTGCCAAGAGGACTTGAAAGCGGGGCAGAATTGCAGGAAACCGATTTCAGGAGGTAGACTGGAATTGCATTGAAAGCATAGGAAAAGAGGCAGAACGTCCACAATGATGCACTTGGCCAAAAAGGGCGTATACGTTTTTTCCTGAATATATTCAGGAAAAAACGCATACGCCCTTTCTGGCCAACCAAGCAAGCTTGCAAAGGAAATCTGCACTACAATGAAGTCTCACTTCCCCCCGGTCAAAAGGGCCATCTGAAAAAAGTGTAAAATCCAGAAAGGCAGGACAGGCCATGGAGAACTGGGAGCCTTGTGATGCTGATGGGCGGGATGTAAATTGCCAACAGCCACTCGGGAGAAGTGTATGGTGTTTCCTGAAACATCTAAAAAACAAAGCAACAGAGCCTAGGGCACTTCCACTTATGGTCCTATAGCTTAGGGAAATGAAAATCAAAAAGACACAGCCACCCCAAAGTTTGGGACGGCTCTGTTTACAAGAACCTCGTTTACGGTACAAGTTCAATATCGCAGAAAGTGAAAAATGGATGAAGAAGTTGTGGTACTTACGTACAATGCAATATCACTCAGCAATGACATCTATGTCATCAGGCCCGTAGCAGCATAATGAGTGGATTCAGGTATGATGATTCTAACTGAAAGAAGTCACACAGAAAAAGAAACATCATAAGATATCACTAATACACGGAATGTAAACTTGGCTACACAGGAACTGGATTACCAAACAGAACAGGGTCTCAAATTTAGAAAACCAACTTATGCTTGCTTAAGGGGAAAGGTGAGTTGGGGTGCTGCATAAAACCAGAGATTGAAATGAGCACAGAGTAAGTTCCTTAAGCCAAATATGGAATAGACAAGAGCTACTCCTTGCTCAACGAAATGGACTCAACACCCCATATTAAACGCCTAAGAATGTACCTGACTAGTAAGTATCTTAAAACCTATGGATTGCTATGTCTCCAAAAGAGAATCAAGCGTGTGTACAGGGGCATAAACGCAGCAGTGATAGGATTGGAGAGGTTCGGTGAGCAAATGAAGACCCTTTGAAGTCATATTGCATGGTACCCATTCCACGGGTCTCAACTCTCCAGGTTTAAGGGATTCTTCCTTCAGCTAAAACATGCATGTGGAACCCAGAGTATGATCAACCGTGTGATCGGGAGACGTCTTCAAATATGTCTCCGTTCTCGTCCCCTGGTACTCGGGTGCAACATTCCAGACGCTTTACTAACACTCTCCCGACTTGGAGAGTCAGTGCCTTTAACCTCCTGTTTGGCCCAGTTTGCAATTTCTGCGGAAGATGAACAGGAATAGGGAGAACCAATGAGAGACTAGCTGGAGGTGTCTGGACGGGCAAATTTAACTCTCATTTCCCACCAGGAAGAGGAATTAACCAAAGGCTCAGCGTGCCGTGCCGGAACCAGATTAGGGCCTGAAGCAATCCTGCGGTGTTGCGGCCAGCTCACAAGAAAGCGAGTTGAAGAAAGGAGCTCAGGGGCACTGTAATTCACAAACCTGCAGAGTTATAAGTGACAGCTATCGTCCAAAAATATACTGAAGTAAGGCTGCCAAGAGGACTTGAAAGCGGGGCAGAATTGCAGGAAACCGATTTCAGGAGGTAGACTGGAATTGCATTGAAAGCATAGGAAAAGAGGCAGAACGTCCACAATGATGCACTTGGCCAAAAAGGGCGTATGCGTTTTTTCCTGAATATATTCAGGAAAAAACGCATACGCCCTTTTTGGCCAACCAAGCAAGCTTGCAAAGGAAATCTGCACTACAATGAAGTCTCACTTCCCCCCAGTCAAAAGGGCCATCTGAAAAAAGTGTAAAATCCAGAAAGGCAGGACAGGCCATGGAGAACTGGGAGGCTTGTTATGCTGATGGGCGGGATGTAAATTGCCAACAGCCACTCGGGAGAAGTGTATGGTGTTTCCTGAAACATCTAAAAAACAAAGCAACAGAGCCTAGGGCACTTCCACTTATGGTCCTATAGCTTAGGGAAATGAAAATCAAAAAGACACAGCCACCCCAAAGTTTGGGGCGGCTCTGTTTACAGGAACCTCGTTTACGGTACAAGTTCAATATCGCAGAAAGTGAAAAATGGATGAAGAAGTTGTGGTACTTACGTACAATGCAATATCACTCAGCAATGACATCTATGTCATCAGGCCCGTAGCAGCATAATGAGTGGATTCAGGTATGATGATTCTAACTGAAAGAAGTCACACAGAAAAAGAAACATCATAAGATATCACTAATACACGGAATGTAAACTTGGCTACACAGGAACTGGATTACAAAACAGAACAGGGTCTCAAATTTAGAAAACCAACTTATGCTTGCTTAAGGGGAAAGGTGAGTTGGGGTGCTGCATAAAACCAGAGATTGAAATGAGCACAGATAAAGTTCCTTAAGCCAAATATGGAATAGACAAGAGCTACTCCTTGCTCAACGAAATGGACTCAACACCCCATATTAAACGCCTAAGAATGTACCTGACTAGTAAGTATCTTAAAACCTATGGATTGCTATGTCTCCGAAAGAGAATCAAGCGTGTGTACAGGGGCATAAACGCAGCAGTGATAGGATTGGAGAGGTTCGGTGAGCAAATGAAGACCCTTTGAAGTCATATTGCATGGTACCCATTCCACGGGTCTCAACTCTCCAGGTTTAAGGGATTCTTCCTTCAGCTAAAACATGCATGTGGAACCCAGAGTATGATCAACCGTGTGATCGGGAGACGTGTTCAAATATGTCTCCGTTCTCGTCCCCTGGTACTCGGGTGCAACATTCCAGACGCTTTACTAACACTCTCCCGACTTGGAGAGTCAGTGCCTTTAACCTCCTGTTTGGCCCAGTTTGCAATTTCTGCGGAAGATGAACAGGAATAGGGAGAACCAATGAGAGACTAGCTGGAGGTGTCTGGACTGGCAAATTTAACTCTCATTTCCCACCAGGAAGAGGAATTAACCAAAGGCTCAGCGTGCCGTGCCGGAACCAGATTAGGGCCTGAAGCAATCCTGCGGTGTTGCGGCCAGCTCACAAGAAAGCGAGTTGAAGAAAGGAGCTCAGGGGCACTGTAATTCACAAAGCTGCAGAGTTATAAGTGACAGCTATCGTCCAAAAATATACTGAAGTAAGGCTGCCAAGAGGACTTGAAAGCGGGGCAGAATTGCAGGAAACCGATTTCAGGAGGTAGACTGGAATTGCATTGAAAGCATAGGAAAATAGGCAGAACGTCCACAATGATGCACTTGGCCAAAAAGGGCGTATGCGTTTTTTCCTGAATATATTCAGGAAAAAACGCATACGCCCTTTTTGGCCAACCAAGCAAGCTTGCAAAGGAAATCTGCACTACAATGAAGTCTCACTTCCCCCCGGTCAAAAGGGCCATCTGAAAAAAGTGTAAAATCCAGAAAGGCAGGACAGGCCATGGAGAACTGGGAGCCTTGTTATGCTGATGGGCGGGATGTAAATTGCCAACAGCCACTCGGGAGAAGTGTATGGTGTTTCCTGAAACATCTAAAAAACAAAGCAACAGAGCCTAGGGCACTTCCACTTATGGTCCTATAGCTTAGGGAAATGAAAATCAAAAAGACACAGCCACCCCAAAGTTTGGGACGGCTCTGTTTACAAGAACCTCGTTTACGGTACAAGTTCAATATCGCAGAAAGTGAAAAATGGATGAAGAAGTTGTGGTACTTACGTACAATGCAATAGCACTCAGCAATGACATCTATGTCATCAGGCCCGTAGCAGCATAATGAGTGGATTCAGGTATGATGATTCTAACTGAAAGAAGTCACACAGAAAAAGAAACATCATAAGATATCACTAATACACGGAATGTAAACTTGGCTACACAGGAACTGGATTACAAAACAGAACAGGGTCTCAAATTTAGAAAACCAACTTATGCTTGCTTAAGGGGAAAGGTGAGTTGGGGTGCAGCATAAAACCAGAGATTGAAATGAGCACAGATAAAGTTCCTTAAGCCAAATATGGAATAGACAAGAGCTACTCCTTGCTCAACGAAATGGACTCAACACCCCATATTAAACGCCTAAGAATGTACCTGACTAGTAAGTATCTTAAAACCTATGGATTGCTATGTCTCCGAAAGAGAATCAAGCGTGTGTACAGGGGCATAAACGCAGCAGTGATAGGATTGGAGAGGTTCGGTGAGCAAATGAAGACCCTTTGAAGTCATATTGCATGGTACCCATTCCACGGGTCTCAACTCTCCAGGTTTAAGGGATTCTTCCTTCAGCTAAAACATGCATGTGGAACCCAGAGTATGATCAACCGTGTGATCGGGAGACGTGTTCAAATATGTCTCCGTTCTCGTCCCCTGGTACTTGGGTGCAACATTCCAGACGCTTTACTAACACTCTCCCGACTTGGAGAGTCAGTGACTTTAACCTCCTGTTTGGCCCAGTTTGCAATTTCTGCGGAAGATGAACAGGAATAGGGAGAACCAATGAGAGACTAGCTGGAGGTGTCTGGACGGGCAAATTTAACTCTCATTTCCCACCAGGAAGAGGAATTAACCAAAGGCTCAGCGTGCCGTGCCGGAACCACATTAGGGCCTGAAGCAATCCTGCGGTGTTGCAGCCAGCTCACAAGAAAGCGAGTTGAAGAAAGGAGCTCAGGGGCACTGTAATTCACAAACCTGCAGAGTTATAAATGACAGCTATCGTCCAAAAATATACTGAAGTAAGGCTGCCAAGAGGACTTGAAAGCGGGGCAGAATTGCAGGAAACCGATTTCAGGAGGTAGACTGGAATTGCATTCAAAGCATAGGAAAAGAGGCAGAACGTCCACAATGATGCACTTGGCCAAAAAGGGCGTATGCGTTTTTTCCTGAATATATTCAGGAAAAAACGCATACGCCCTTTTTGGCCAACCAAGCAAGCTTGCAAAGGAAATCTGCACTACAATGAAGTCTCACTTCCCCCCGGTCAAAAGGGCCATCTGAAAAAAGTGTAAAATCCAGAAAGGCAGGACAGGCCATGGAGAACTGGGAGCCTTGTTATGCTGATGGGCGGGATGTAAATTGCCAACAGCCACTCGGGAGAAGTGTATGGTGTTTCCTGAAACATCTAAAAAACAAAGCAACAGAGCCTAGGGCACTTCCACTTATGGTCCTATAGCTTAGGGAAATGAAAATCAAAAAGACACAGCCACCCCAAAGTTTGGGACGGCTCTGTTTACAAGAACCTCGTTTACGGTACAAGTTCAATATCGCAGAAAGTGAAAAATGGATGAAGAAGTTGTGGTACTTACGTACAATGCAATATCACTCAGCAATGACATCTATGTCATCAGGCCCGTAGCAGCATAATGAGTGGATTCAGGTATGATGATTCTAACTGAAAGAAGTCACACAGAAAAAGAAACATCATAAGATATCACTAATACACGGAATGTAAACTTGGCTACACAGGAACTGGATTACAAAACAGAACAGGGTCTCAAATTTAGAAAACCAACTTATGCTTGCTTAAGGGGAAAGGTGAGTTGGGGTGCTGCATAAAACCAGAGATTGAAATGAGCACAGATAAAGTTCCTTAAGCCAAATATGGAATAGACAAGAGCTACTCCTTGCTCAACGAAATGGACTCAACACCCCATATTAAACGCCTAAGAATGTACCTGACTAGTAAGTATCTTAAAACCTATGGATTGCTATGTCTCCGAAAGAGAATCAAGCGTGTGTACAGGGGCATAAACGCAGCAGTGATAGGATTGGAGAGGTTCGGTGAGCAAATGAAGACCCTTTGAAGTCATATTGCATGGTACCCATTCCACGGGTCTCAACTCTCCAGGTTTAAGGGATTCTTCCTTCAGCTAAAACATGCATGTGGAACCCAGAGTATGATCAACCGTGTGATCGGGAGACGTGTTCAAATATGTCTCCGTTCTCGTCCCCTGGTACTCGGGTGCAACATTCCAGACGCTTTACTAACACTCTCCCGACTTGGAGAGTCAGTGCCTTTAACCTCCTGTTTGGCCCAGTTTGCAATTTCTGCGGAAGATGAACAGGAATAGGGAGAACCAATGAGAGACTAGCTGGAGGTGTCTGGACGGGCAAATTTAACTCTCATTTCCCACCAGGAAGAGGAATTAACCAAAGGCTCAGCGTGCCGTGCCGGAACCACATTAGGGCCTGAAGCAATCCTGCGGTGTTGCGGCCAGCTCACAAGAAAGCGAGTAGAAGAAAGGAGCTCAGGGGCACTGTAATTCACAAACCTGCAGAGTTATAAGTGACAGCTATCGTCCAAAAATATACTGAAGTAAGGCTGCCAAGAGGACTTGAAAGCGGGGCAGAATTGCAGGAAACCGATTTCAGGAGGTAGACTGGAATTGCATTGAAAGCATAGGAAAAGAGGCAGAACGTCCACAATGATGCACTTGGCCAAAAAGGGCGTATGCGTTTTTTCCTGAATATATTCAGGAAAAAACGCATACGCCCTTTTTGGCCAACCAAGCAAGCTTGCAAAGGAAATCTGCACTACAATGAAGTCTCACTTCCCCCCGGTCAAAAGGGCCATCTGAAAAAAGTGTAAAATCCAGAAAGGCAGGACAGGCCATGGAGAACTGGGAGCCTTGTTATGCTGATGGGCGGGATGTAAATTGCCAACAGCCACTCGGGAGAAGTGTATGGTGTTTCCTGAAACATCTAAAAAACAAAGCAACAGAGCCTAGGGCACTTCCACTTATGGTCCTATAGCTTAGGGAAATGAAAATCAAAAAGACACAGCCACCCCAAAGTTTGGGACGGCTCTGTTTACAAGAACCTCGTTTACGGTACAAGTTCAATATCGCAGAAAGTGAAAAATGGATGAAGAAGTTGTGGTACTTACGTACAATGCAATATCACTCAGCAATGACATCTATGTCATCAGGCCCGTAGCAGCATAATGAGTGGATTCAGGTATGATGATTCTAACTGAAAGAAGTCACACAGAAAAAGAAACATCATAAGATATCACTAATACACGGAATGTAAACTTGGCTACACAGGAACTGGATTACAAAACAGAACAGGGTCTCAAATTTAGAAAACCAACTTATGCTTGCTTAAGGGGAAAGGTGAGTTGGGGTGCTGCATAAAACCAGAGATTGAAATGAGCACAGATAAAGTTCCTTAAGCCAAATATGGAATAGACAAGAGCTACTCCTTGCTCAACGAAATGGACTCAACACCCCATATTAAACGCCTAAGAATGTACCTGACTAGTAAGTATCTTAAAACCTATGGATTGCTATGTCTCCGAAAGAGAATCAAGCGTGTGTACAGGGGCATAAACGCAGCAGTGATAGGATTGGAGAGGTTCGGTGAGCAAATGAAGACCCTTTGAAGTCATATTGCATGGTACCCATTCCACGGGTCTCAACTCTCCAGGTTTAAGGGATTCTTCCTTCAGCTAAAACATGCATGTGGAACCCAGAGTATGATCAACCGTGTGATCGGGAGACGTGTTCAAATATGTCTCCGTTCTCGTCCCCTGGTACTCGGGTGCAACATTCCAGACGCTTTACTAACACTCTCCCGACTTGGAGAGTCAGTGCCTTTAACCTCCTGTTTGGCCCAGTTTGCAATTTCTGCGGAAGATGAACAGGAATAGGGAGAACCAATGAGAGACTAGCTGGAGGTGTCTGGACGGGCAAATTTAACTCTCATTTCCCACCAGGAAGAGGAATTAACCAAAGGCTCAGCGTGCCGTGCCGGAACCACATTAGGGCCTGAAGCAATCCTGCGGTGTTGCGGCCAGCTCACAAGAAAGCGAGTTGAAGAAAGGAGCTCAGGGACACTGTAATTCACAAACCTGCAGAGTTATAAGTGACAGCTATCGTCCAAAAATATACTGAAGTAAGGCTGCCAAGAGGACTTGAAAGCGGGGCAGAATTGCAGGAAACCGATTTCAGGAGGTAGACTGGAATTGCATTGAAAGCATAGGAAAAGAGGCAGAACGTCCACAATGATGCACTTGGCCAAAAAGGGCGTATGCGTTTTTTCCTGAATATATTCAGGAAAAAACGCATACGCCCTTTTTGGCCAACCAAGCAAGCTTGCAAAGGAAATCTGCACTACAATGAAGTCTCACTTCCCCCCGGTCAAAAGGGCCATCTGAAAAAAGTGTAAAATCCAGAAAGGCAGGACAGGCCATGGAGAACTGGGAGCCTTGTTATGCTGATGGGCGGGATGTAAATTGCCAACAGCCACTCGGGAGAAGTGTATGGTGTTTCCTGAAACATCTAAAAAACAAAGCAACAGAGCCTAGGGCACTTCCACTTATGGTCCTATAGCTTAGGGAAATGAAAATCAAAAAGACACAGCCACCCCAAAGTTTGGGACGGCTCTGTTTACAAGAACCTCGTTTACGGTACAAGTTCAATATCGCAGAAAGTGAAAAATGGATGAAGAAGTTGTGGTACTTACGTACAATGCAATATCACTCAGCAATGACATCTATGTCATCAGGCCCGTAGCAGCATAATGAGTGCATTCAGGTATGATGATTCTAACTGAAAGAAGTCACACAGAAAAAGAAACATCATAAGATATCACTAATACACGGAATGTAAACTTGGCTACACAGGAACTGGATTACAAAACAGAACAGGGTCTCAAATTTAGAAAACCAACTTATGCTTGCTTAAGGGGAAAGGTGAGTTGGGGTGCTGCATAAAACCAGAGATTGAAATGAGCACAGATAAAGTTCCTTAAGCCAAATATGGAATAGACAAGAGCTACTCCTTGCTCAACGAAATGGACTCAACACCCCATATTAAACGCCTAAGAATGTACCTGACTAGTAAGGATCTTAAAACCTATGGATTGCTATGTCTCCGAAAGAGAATCAAGCGTGTGTACAGGGGCATAAACGCAGCAGTGATAGGATTGGAGAGGTTCGGTGAGCAAATGAAGACCCTTTGAAGTCATATTGCATGGTACCCATTCCACGGGTCTCAACTCTCCAGGTTTAAGGGATTCTTCCTTCAGCTAAAACATGCATGTGGAACCCAGAGTATGATCAACCGTGTGATCGGGAGACGTGTTCAAATATGTCTCCGTTCTCGTCCCCTGGTACTCGGGTGCAACATTCCAGACGCTTTACTAACACTCTCCCGACTTGGAGAGTCAGTGCCTTTAACCTCCTGTTTGGCCCAGTTTGCAATTTCTGCGGAAGATGAACAGGAATAGGGAGAACCAATGAGAGACTAGCTGGAGGTGTCTGGACGGGCAAATTTAACTCTCATTTCCCACCAGGAAGAGGAATTAACCAAAGGCTCAGTGTGCCGTGCCGGAACCAGATTAGGGCCTGAAGCAATCCTGCGGTGTTGCGGCCAGCTCACAAGAAAGCGAGTTGAAGAAAGGAGCTCAGGGGCACTGTAATTCACAAACCTGCAGAGTTATAAATGACAGCTATCGTCCAAAAATATACTGAAGTAAGGCTGCCAAGAGGACTTGAAAGCGGGGCAGAATTGCAGGAAACCGATTTCAGGAGGTAGACTGGAATTGCATTCAAAGCATAGGAAAAGAGGCAGAACGTCCACAATGATGCACTTGGCCAAAAAGGGCGTATGCGTTTTTTCCTGAATATATTCAGGAAAAAACGCATACGCCCTTTTTGGCCAACCAAGCAAGCTTGCAAAGGAAATCTGCACTACAATGAAGTCTCACTTCCCCCCGGTCAAAAGGGCCATCTGAAAAAAGTGTAAAATCCAGAAAGGCAGGACAGGCCATGGAGAACTGGGAGCCTTGTTATGCTGATGGGCGGGATGTAAATTGCCAACAGCCACTCGGGAGAAGTGTATGGTGTTTCCTGAAACATCTAAAAAACAAAGCAACAGAGCCTAGGGCACTTCCACTTATGGTCCTATAGCTTAGGGAAATGAAAATCAAAAAGACACAGCCACCCCAAAGTTTGGGACGGCTCTGTTTACAAGAACCTCGTTTACGGTACAAGTTCAATATCGCAGAAAGTGAAAAATGGATGAAGAAGTTGTGGTACTTACGTACAATGCAATATCACTCAGCAATGACATCTATGTCATCAGGCCCGTAGCAGCATAATGAGTGGATTCAGGTATGATGATTCTAACTGAAAGAAGTCACACAGAAAAAGAAACATCATAAGATATCACTAATACACGGAATGTAAACTTGGCTACACAGGAACTGGATTACAAAACAGAACAGGGTCTCAAATTTAGAAAACCAACTTATGCTTGCTTAAGGGGAAAGGTGAGTTGGGGTGCTGCATAAAACCAGAGATTGAAATGAGCACAGATAAAGTTCCTTAAGCCAAATATGGAATAGACAAGAGCTACTCCTTGCTCAACGAAATGGACTCAACACCCCATATTAAACGCCTAAGAATGTACCTGACTAGTAAGTATCTTAAAACCTATGGATTGCTATGTCTCCGAAAGAGAATCAAGCGTGTGTACAGGGGCATAAACGCAGCAGTGATAGGATTGGAGAGGTTCGGTGAGCAAATGAAGACCCTTTGAAGTCATATTGCATGGTACCCATTCCACGGGTCTCAACTCTCCAGGTTTAAGGGATTCTTCCTTCAGCTAAAACATGCATGTGGAACCCAGAGTATGATCAACCGTGTGATCGGGAGACGTGTTCAAATATGTCTCCGTTCTCGTCCCCTGGTACTTGGGTGCAACATTCCAGACGCTTTACTAACACTCTCCCGACTTGGAGAGTCAGTGCCTTTAACCTCCTGTTTGGCCCAGTTTGCAATTTCTGCGGAAGATGAACAGGAATAGGGAGAACCAATGAGAGACTAGCTGGAGGTGTCTGGACTGGCAAATTTAACTCTCATTTCCCACCAGGAAGAGGAATTAACCAAAGGCTCAGCGTGCCGTGCCGGAACCACATTAGGGCCTGAAGCAATCCTGCGGTGTTGCAGCCAGCTCACAAGAAAGCGAGTTGAAGAAAGGAGCTCAGGGGCACTGTAATTCACAAACCTGCAGAGTTATAAATGACAGCTATCGTCCAAAAATATACTGAAGTAAGGCTGCCAAGAGGACTTGAAAGCGGGGCAGAATTGCAGGAAACCGATTTCAGGAGGTAGACTGGAATTGCATTGAAAGCATAGGAAAAGAGGCAGAACGTCCACAATGATGCACTTGGCCAAAAAGGGCGTATGCGTTTTTTCCTGAATATATTCAGGAAAAAACGCATACGCCCTTTTTGGCCAACCAAGCAAGCTTGCAAAGGAAATCTGCACTACAATGAAGTCTCACTTCCCCCCGGTCAAAAGGGCCATCTGAAAAAAGTGTAAAATCCAGAAAGGCAGGACAGGCCATGGAGAACTGGGAGCCTTGTTATGCTGATGGGCGGGATGTAAATTGCCAACAGCCACTCGGGAGAAGTGTATGGTGTTTCCTGAAACATCTAAAAAACAAAGCAACAGAGCCTAGGGCACTTCCACTTATGGTCCTATAGCTTAGGGAAATGAAAATCAAAAAGACACAGCCACCCCAAAGTTTGGGACGGCTCTGTTTACAAGAACCTCGTTTACGGTACAAGTTCAATATCGCAGAAAGTGAAAAATGGATGAAGAAGTTGTGGTACTTACGTACAATGCAATATCACTCAGCAATGACATCTATGTCATCAGGCCCGTAGCAGCATAATGAGTGGATTCAGGTATGATGATTCTAACTGAAAGAAGTCACACAGAAAAAGAAACATCATAAGATATCACTAATACACGGAATGTAAACTTGGCTACACAGGAACTGGATTACAAAACAGAACAGGGTCTCAAATTTAGAAAACCAACTTATGCTTGCTTAAGGGGAAAGGTGAGTTGGGGTGCTGCATAAAACCAGAGATTGAAATGAGCACAGATAAAGTTCCTTAAGCCAAATATGGAATAGACAAGAGCTACTCCTTGCTCAACGAAATGGACTCAACACCCCATATTAAACGCCTAAGAATGTACCTGACTAGTAAGTATCTTAAAACCTATGGATTGCTATGTCTCCGAAAGAGAATCAAGCGTGTGTACAGGGGCATAAACGCAGCAGTGATAGGATTGGAGAGGTTCGGTGAGCAAATGAAGACCCTTTGAAGTCATATTGCATGGTACCCATTCCACGGGTCTCAACTCTCCAGGTTTAAGGGATTCTTCCTTCAGCTAAAACATGCATGTGGAACCCAGAGTATGATCAACCGTGTGATCGGGAGACGTGTTCAAATATGTCTCCGTTCTCGTCCCCTGGTACTCGGGTGCAACATTCCAGACGCTTTACTAACACTCTCCCGACTTGGAGAGTCAGTGCCTTTAACCTCCTGTTTGGCCCAGTTTGCAATTTCTGCGGAAGATGAACAGGAATAGGGAGAACCAATGAGAGACTAGCTGGAGGTGTCTGGACGGGCAAATTTAACTCTCATTTCCCACCAGGAAGAGGAATTAACCAAAGGCTCAGCGTGCCGTGCCGGAACCACATTAGGGCCTGAAGCAATCCTGCGGTGTTGCGGCCAGCTCACAAGAAAGCGAGTTGAAGAAAGGAGCTCAGGGACACTGTAATTCACAAACCTGCAGAGTTATAAGTGACAGCTATCGTCCAAAAATATACTGAAGTAAGGCTGCCAAGAGGACTTGAAAGCGGGGCAGAATTGCAGGAAACCGATTTCAGGAGGTAGACTGGAATTGCATTGAAAGCATAGGAAAAGAGGCAGAACGTCCACAATGATGCACTTGGCCAAAAAGGGCGTATGCGTTTTTTCCTGAATATATTCAGGAAAAAACGCATACGCCCTTTTTGGCCAACCAAGCAAGCTTGCAAAGGAAATCTGCACTACAATGAAGTCTCACTTCCCCCCGGTCAAAAGGGCCATCTGAAAAAAGTGTAAAATCCAGAAAGGCAGGACAGGCCATGGAGAACTGGGAGCCTTGTTATGCTGATGGGCGGGATGTAAATTGCCAACAGCCACTCGGGAGAAGTGTATGGTGTTTCCTGAAACATCTAAAAAACAAAGCAACAGAGCCTAGGGCACTTCCACTTATGGTCCTATAGCTTAGGGAAATGAAAATCAAAAAGACACAGCCACCCCAAAGTTTGGGACGGCTCTGTTTACAAGAACCTCGTTTACGGTACAAGTTCAATATCGCAGAAAGTGAAAAATGGATGAAGAAGTTGTGGTACTTACGTACAATGCAATATCACTCAGCAATGACATCTATGTCATCAGGCCCGTAGCAGCATAATGAGTGCATTCAGGTATGATGATTCTAACTGAAAGAAGTCACACAGAAAAAGAAACATCATAAGATATCACTAATACACGGAATGTAAACTTGGCTACACAGGAACTGGATTACAAAACAGAACAGGGTCTCAAATTTAGAAAACCAACTTATGCTTGCTTAAGGGGAAAGGTGAGTTGGGGTGCTGCATAAAACCAGAGATTGAAATGAGCACAGATAAAGTTCCTTAAGCCAAATATGGAATAGACAAGAGCTACTCCTTGCTCAACGAAATGGACTCAACACCCCATATTAAACGCCTAAGAATGTACCTGACTAGTAAGGATCTTAAAACCTATGGATTGCTATGTCTCCGAAAGAGAATCAAGCGTGTGTACAGGGGCATAAACGCAGCAGTGATAGGATTGGAGAGGTTCGGTGAGCAAATGAAGACCCTTTGAAGTCATATTGCATGGTACCCATTCCACGGGTCTCAACTCTCCAGGTTTAAGGGATTCTTCCTTCAGCTAAAACATGCATGTGGAACCCAGAGTATGATCAACCGTGTGATCGGGAGACGTGTTCAAATATGTCTCCGTTCTCGTCCCCTGGTACTCGGGTGCAACATTCCAGACGCTTTACTAACACTCTCCCGACTTGGAGAGTCAGTGCCTTTAACCTCCTGTTTGGCCCAGTTTGCAATTTCTGCGGAAGATGAACAGGAATAGGGAGAACCAATGAGAGACTAGCTGGAGGTGTCTGGACGGGCAAATTTAACTCTCATTTCCCACCAGGAAGAGGAATTAACCAAAGGCTCAGCGTGCCGTGCCGGAACCACATTAGGGCCTGAAGCAATCCTGCGGTGTTGCGGCCAGCTCACAAGAAAGCGAGTTGAAGAAAGGAGCTCAGGGGCACTGTAATTCACAAACCTGCAGAGTTATAAATGACAGCTATCGTCCAAAAATATACTGAAGTAAGGCTGCCAAGAGGACTTGAAAGCGGGGCAGAATTGCAGGAAACCGATTTCAGGAGGTAGACTGGAATTGCATTGAAAGCATAGGAAAAGAGGCAGAACGTCCACAATGATGCACTTGGCCAAAAAGGGCGTATGCGTTTTTTCCTGAATATATTCAGGAAAAAACGCATACGCCCTTTTTGGCCAACCAAGCAAGCTTGCAAAGGAAATCTGCACTACAATGAAGTCTCACTTCCCCCCGGTCAAAAGGGCCATCTGAAAAAAGTGTAAAATCCAGAAAGGCAGGACAGGCCATGGAGAACTGGGAGCCTTGTTATGCTGATGGGCGGGATGTAAATTGCCAACAGCCACTCGGGAGAAGTGTATGGTGTTTCCTGAAACATCTAAAAAACAAAGCAACAGAGCCTAGGGCACTTCCACTTATGGTCCTATAGCTTAGGGAAATGAAAATCAAAAAGACACAGCCACCCCAAAGTTTGGGACGGCTCTGTTTACAAGAACCTCGTTTACGGTACAAGTTCAATATCGCAGAAAGTGAAAAATGGATGAAGAAGTTGTGGTACTTACGTACAATGCAATATCACTCAGCAATGACATCTATGTCATCAGGCCCGTAGCAGCATAATGAGTGGATTCAGGTATGATGATTCTAACTGAAAGAAGTCACACAGAAAAAGAAACATCATAAGATATCACTAATACACGGAATGTAAACTTGGCTACACAGGAACTGGATTACAAAACAGAACAGGGTCTCAAATTTAGAAAACCAACTTATGCTTGCTTAAGGGGAAAGGTGAGTTGGGGTGCTGCATAAAACCAGAGATTGAAATGAGCACAGATAAAGTTCCTTAAGCCAAATATGGAATAGACAAGAGCTACTCCTTGCTCAACGAAATGGACTCAACACCCCATATTAAACGCCTAAGAATGTACCTGACTAGTAAGTATCTTAAAACCTATGGATTGCTATGTCTCCGAAAGAGAATCAAGCGTGTGTACAGGGGCATAAACGCAGCAGTGATAGGATTGGAGAGGTTCGGTGAGCAAATGAAGACCCTTTGAAGTCATATTGCATGGTACCCATTCCACGGGTCTCAACTCTCCAGGTTTAAGGGATTCTTCCTTCAGCTAAAACATGCATGTGGAACCCAGAGTATGATCAACCGTGTGATCGGGAGACGTGTTCAAATATGTCTCCGTTCTCGTCCCCTGGTACTCGGGTGCAACATTCCAGACGCTTTACTAACACTCTCCCGACTTGGAGAGTCAGTGCCTTTAACCTCCTGTTTGGCCCAGTTTGCAATTTCTGCGGAAGATGAACAGGAATAGGGAGAACCAATGAGAGACTAGCTGGAGGTGTCTGGACGGGCAAATTTAACTCTCATTTCCCACCAGGAAGAGGAATTAACCAAAGGCTCAGCGTGCCGTGCCGGAACCACATTAGGGCCTGAAGCAATCCTGCGGTGTTGCGGCCAGCTCACAAGAAAGCGAGTTGAAGAAAGGAGCTCAGGGACACTGTAATTCACAAACCTGCAGAGTTATAAGTGACAGCTATCGTCCAAAAATATACTGAAGTAAGGCTGCCAAGAGGACTTGAAAGCGGGGCAGAATTGCAGGAAACCGATTTCAGGAGGTAGACTGGAATTGCATTGAAAGCATAGGAAAAGAGGCAGAACGTCCACAATGATGCACTTGGCCAAAAAGGGCGTATGCGTTTTTTCCTGAATATATTCAGGAAAAAACGCATACGCCCTTTTTGGCCAACCAAGCAAGCTTGCAAAGGAAATCTGCACTACAATGAAGTCTCACTTCCCCCCGGTCAAAAGGGCCATCTGAAAAAAGTGTAAAATCCAGAAAGGCAGGACAGGCCATGGAGAACTGGGAGCCTTGTTATGCTGATGGGCGGGATGTAAATTGCCAACAGCCACTCGGGAGAAGTGTATGGTGTTTCCTGAAACATCTAAAAAACAAAGCAACAGAGCCTAGGGCACTTCCACTTATGGTCCTATAGCTTAGGGAAATGAAAATCAAAAAGACACAGCCACCCCAAAGTTTGGGACGGCTCTGTTTACAAGAACCTCGTTTACGGTACAAGTTCAATATCGCAGAAAGTGAAAAATGGATGAAGAAGTTGTGGTACTTATGTACAATGCAATATCACTCAGCAATGACATCTATGTCATCAGGCCCGTAGCAGCATAATGAGTGCATTCAGGTATGATGATTCTAACTGAAAGAAGTCACACAGAAAAAGAAACATCATAAGATATCACTAATACACGGAATGTAAACTTGGCTACACAGGAACTGGATTACAAAACAGAACAGGGTCTCAAATTTAGAAAACCAACTTATGCTTGCTTAAGGGGAAAGGTGAGTTGGGGTGCTGCATAAAACCAGAGATTGAAATGAGCACAGATAAAGTTCCTTAAGCCAAATATGGAATAGACAAGAGCTACTCCTTGCTCAACGAAATGGACTCAACACCCCATATTAAACGCCTAAGAATGTACCTGACTAGTAAGGATCTTAAAACCTATGGATTGCTATGTCTCCGAAAGAGAATCAAGCGTGTGTACAGGGGCATAAACGCAGCAGTGATAGGATTGGAGAGGTTCGGTGAGCAAATGAAGACCCTTTGAAGTCATATTGCATGGTACCCATTCCACGGGTCTCAACTCTCCAGGTTTAAGGGATTCTTCCTTCAGCTAAAACATGCATGTGGAACCCAGAGTATGATCAACCGTGTGATCGGGAGACGTGTTCAAATATGTCTCCGTTCTCGTCCCCTGGTACTCGGGTGCAACATTCCAGACGCTTTACTAACACTCTCCCGACTTGGAGAGTCAGTGCCTTTAACCTCCTGTTTGGCCCAGTTTGCAATTTCTGCGGAAGATGAACAGGAATAGGGAGAACCAATGAGAGACTAGCTGGAGGTGTCTGGACGGGCAAATTTAACTCTCATTTCCCACCAGGAAGAGGAATTAACCAAAGGCTCAGCGTGCCGTGCCGGAACCACATTAGGGCCTGAAGCAATCCTGCGGTGTTGCGGCCAGCTCACAAGAAAGCGAGTTGAAGAAAGGAGCTCAGGGGCACTGTAATTCACAAATCTGCAGAGTTATAAATGACAGCTATCGTCCAAAAATATACTGAAGTAAGGCTGCCAAGAGGACTTGAAAGTGGGGCCGAATTGCAGGAAACCGATTTCAGGAGGTAGACTGGAATTGCATTGAAAGCATAGGAAAAGAGGCAGAACGTCCACAATGATGCACTTGGCCAAAAAGGGCGTATGTGTTTTTCCTGAATATATTCAGGAAAAAACGCATACGCCCTTTTTGGCCAACCAAGCAAGCTTGCAAAGGAAATCTGCACTACAATGAAGTCTCACTTCCCCCCGGTCAAAAGGGCCATCTGAAAAAAGTGTAAAATCCAGAAAGGCAGGACAGGCCATGGAGAACTGGGAGCCTTGTTATGCTGATGGGCAGGATGTAAATTGCCAACAGCCACTCGGGAGAAGTGTATGGTGTTTCCTTAAACATATAAAAAACAGAGCAACAGAGCCTAGGGCACTTCCACTTATGGTCCTATAGCTTAGGGAAATGAAAATCAAAAAGACACAGTCACCCCAATGTTTGGGACGGCTCTGTTTACAAGAACCTCGTTTACGGTACAAGTTCAATATCGCAGAAAGTGAAAAATGGATGAAGAAGTTGTGGTACTTACGTACAATGCAATATCACTCAGCAATGACATCTATGTCATCATGTCCGTAGCAGCATAATGAGTGGATTCAGGTATGATGATTCTAACTGAAATAAGTCACGCAGAAAAAGGAACATCATAAGCTATCACTAATACACGGAATGTAAACTTGGCTACACAGGAACTGGATTACAAAACAGAACAGGGTCTCAAATTTAGAAAACCAACTTATGCTTGCTTAAGGGGAAAGGTGAGTTGGGGTGCTGCATAAAACCAGAGATTGAAATGAGCACAGATAAAGTTCCTTAAGCCAAATATGGAATAGACAAGAGCTACTCCTTGCTCAACGAAATGGACTCAACACCCCATATTAAACGCCTAAGAATGTACCTGACTAGTAAGTATCTTAAAACCTATGGATTGCTATGTCTCCGAAAGAGAATCAAGCATGTGTACAGGGGCATAAACGCAGCAGTGATAGGATTGGAGAGGTTCGGTGAGCAAATGAAGACCCTTTGAAGTCATATTGCACGGTACCCATTCCACGGGTCTCAACTCTCCAGGTTTAGAGGATTATTCCTTCAGCTAAAACATGCATGTGGAACCCAGAGTATGATCAACCGTGTGATCGGGAGACGTGTTCAAATATGTCTCCGTTCTCATCCCCTGGTACTCGGGTGCAACATTCCAGACGCTTTACTAACACTCTCCCGACTTGGAGAGTCAGTGCCTTTAACCTCCTGTTTGGCCCAGTTTGCAATTTCTGCGGAAGATGAACAGGAATAGGGAGAACCAATGAGAGACTAGCTGGAGGCGTCTGGACGGGCAAATTTAACTCTCATTTCCCACCAGGAAGAGGAATTAACCAAAGGCTCAGCGTGCCGTGCCGGAACCACATTAGGGCCTGAAGCAATCCTGCAGTGTTGCGGCCAGCTCACAAGAAAGCGAGTTGAAGAAAGGAGCTCAGGGGCACTGTAATTCACAAACCTGCAGAGTTATAAATGACAGCTATCGTCCAAAAATATACTGAAGTAAGGCTGCCAAGAGGACTTGAAAGCGGGGCCGAATTGCAGGAAACCGATTTCAGGAGGTAGACTGGAATTGCATTGAAAGCATAGGAAAAGAGGCAGAACGTCCACAATGATGCACTTGGCCAAAAAGGGCGTATGCGTTTTTTCCTGAATATATTCAGGAAAAAACGCATACGCCATTTTTGGCCAACCAAGCAAGCTTGCAAAGGAAATCTGCACTACAATGAAGTCTCACTTCCCCCCGGTCAAAAGGGCCATCTGAAAAAAGTGTAAAATCCAGAAAGGCAGGACAGGCCATGGAGAACTGGGAGCCTTGTTATGCTGATGGGCGGGATGTAAATTGCCAACAGCCACTTGGGAGAAGTGTATGGTGTTTCCTGAAACATCTAAAAAACAAAGCAACAGAGCCTAGGGCACTTCCACTTATGGTCCTATAGCTTAGGGAAATGAAAATCAAAAAGACACAGCCACCCCAAAGTTTGGGACGGCTCTGTTTACAAGAACCTCGTTTACGGTACAAGTTCAATATCGCAGAAAGTGAAAAATGGATGAAGAAGTTGTGGTACGTACGTACAATGCAATATCACTCAGCAATGACATCTATGTCATCAGGCCCGTAGCAGCATAATGAGTGGATTCAGGTATGATGATTCTAACTGAAAGAAGTCACACAGAAAAAGAAACATCATAAGATATCACTAATACACGGAATGTAAACTTGGCTACACAGGAACTGGATTACAAAACAGAACAGGGTCTCAAATTTAGAAAACCAACTTATGCTTGCTTAAGGGGAAAGGTGAGTTGGGGTGCTGCATAAAACCAGAGATTGAAATGAGCACAGATAAAGTTCCTTCAGCCAAATATGGAATAGACAAGAGCTACTCCTTGCTCAACGAAATGGACTCAACACCCCATATTAAACGCCTAAGAATGTACCTGAGTAGTAAGTATCTTAAAACCTATGGATTGCTATGTCTCCGAAAGAGAATCAAGCGTGTGTACAGGGGCATAAACGCAGCAGTGATAGGATTGGAGAGGTTCGGTGAGCAAATGAAGACCCTTTGAAGTCATATTGCATGGTACCCATTCCACGGGTCTCAACTCTCCAGGTTTAAGGGATTCTTCCTTCAGCTAAAACATGCATGTGGAACCCAGAGTATGATCAACCGTGTGATCGGGAGACGTGTTCAAATATGTCTCCGTTCTCGTCCCCTGGTACTCGGGTGCAACATTCCAGACGCTTTACTAACACTCTCCCGACTTGGAGAGTCAGTGCCTTTAACCTCCTGTTTGGCCCAGTTTGCAATTTCTGCGGAAGATGAACAGGAATAGGGAGAACCAATGAGAGACTAGCTGGAGGTGTCTGGACGGGCAAATTTAACTCTCATTTCCCACCAGGAAGAGGAATTAACCAAAGGCTCAGCGTGCCGTGCCGGAACCAGATTAGGGCCTGAAGCAATCCTGCGGTGTTGCGGCCAGCTCACAAGAAAGCGAGTTGAAGAAAGGAGCTCAGGGGCACTGTAATTCACAAACCTGCAGAGTTATAAATGACAGCTATCGTCCAAAAATATACTGAAGTAAGGCTGCCAAGAGGACTTGAAAGCGGGGCAGAATTGCAGGAAACCGATTTCAGGAGGTAGACTGGAATTGCATTGAAAGCATAGGAAAAGAGGCAGAACGTCCACAATGATGCACTTGGCCAAAAAGGGCGTATGCGTTTTTTCCTGAATATATTCAGGAAAAAACGCATACGCCCTTTTTGGCCAACCAAGCAAGCTTGCAAAGGAAATCTGCACTACAATGAAGTCTCACTTCCCCCCGGTCAAAAGGGCCATCTGAAAAAAGTGTAAAATCCAGAAAGGCAGGACAGGCCATGGAGAACTGGGAGCCTTGTTATGCTGATGGGCGGGATGTAAATTGCCAACAGCCACTCGGGAGAAGTGTATGGTGTTTCCTGAAACATCTAAAAAACAAAGCAACAGAGCCTAGGGCACTTCCACTTATGGTCCTATAGCTTAGGGAAATGAAAATCAAAAAGACACAGCCACCCCAAAGTTTGGGACGGCTCTGTTTACAAGAACCTCGTTTACGGTACAAGTTCAATATCGCAGAAAGTGAAAAATGGATGAAGAAGTTGTGGTACTTACGTACAATGCAATATCACTCAGCAATGACATCTATGTCATCAGGCCCGTAGCAGCATAATGAGTGCATTCAGGTATGATGATTCTAACTGAAAGAAGTCACACAGAAAAAGAAACATCATAAGATATCACTAATACACGGAATGTAAACTTGGCTACACAGGAACTGGATTCCAAAACAGAACAGGGTCTCAAATTTAGAAAACCAACTTATGCTTGCTTAAGGGGAAAGGTGAGTTGGGGTGCTGCATAAAACCAGAGATTGAAATGAGCACAGATAAAGTTCCTTCAGCCAAATATGGAATAGACAAGAGCTACTCCTTGCTCAACGAAATGGACTCAACACCCCATATTAAACGCCTAAGAATGTACCTGAGTAGTAAGTATCTTAAAACCTATGGATTGCTATGTCTCCGAAAGAGAATCAAGCGTGTGTACAGGGGCATAAACGCAGCAGTGATAGGATTGGAGAGGTTCGGTGAGCAAATGAAGACCCTTTGAAGTCATATTGCCTGGTACACATTCCACGGGTCTCAACTCTCCAGGTTTAAGGGATTCTTCCTTCAGCTAAAACATGCATGTGGAACCCAGAGTATGATCAACCGTGTGATCGGGAGACGTGTTCAAATATGTCTCCGTTCTCGTCCCCTGGTACTCGGGTGCAACATTCCAGACGCTTTACTAACACTCTCCCGACTTGGAGAGTCAGTGCCTTTAACCTCCTGTTTGGCCCAGTTTGCAATTTCTGCGGAAGATGAACAGGAATAGGGAGAACCAATGAGAGACTAGCTGGAGGTGTCTGGACGGGCAAATTTAACTCTCATTTCCCACCAGGAAGAGGAATTAACCAAAGGCTCAGCGTGCCGTGCCGGAACCAGATTAGGGCCTGAAGCAATCCTGCGGTGTTGCGGCCAGCTCACAAGAAAGCGAGTTGAAGAAAGGAGCTCAGGGGCACTGTAATTCACAAACCTGCAGAGTTATAAATGACAGCTATCGTCCAAAAATATACTGAAGTAAGGCTGCCAAGAGGACTTGAAAGCGGGGCAGAATTGCAGGAAACCGATTTCAGGAGGTAGACTGGAATTGCATTGAAAGCATAGGAAAAGAGGCAGAACGTCCACAATGATGCACTTGGCCAAAAAGGGCGTATGCGTTTTTTCCTGAATATATTCAGGAAAAAACGCATACGCCCTTTTTGGCCAACCAAGCAAGCTTGCAAAGGAAATCTGCACTACAATGAAGTCTCACTTCCCCCCGGTCAAAAGGGCCATCTGAAAAAAGTGTAAAATCCAGAAAGGCAGGACAGGCCATGGAGAACTGGGAGCCTTGTTATGCTGATGGGCGGGATGTAAATTGCCAACAGCCACTCGGGAGAAGTGTATGGTGTTTCCTGAAACATCTAAAAAACAAAGCAACAGAGCCTAGGGCACTTCCACTTATGGTCCTATAGCTTAGGGAAATGAAAATCAAAAAGACACAGCCACCCCAAAGTTTGGGACGGCTCTGTTTACAAGAACCTCGTTTACGGTACAAGTTCAATATCGCAGAAAGTGAAAAATGGATGAAGAAGTTGTGGTACTTACGTACAATGCAATATCACTCAGCAATGACATCTATGTCATCAGGCCCGTAGCAGCATAATGAGTGCATTCAGGTATGATGATTCTAACTGAAAGAAGTCACACAGAAAAAGAAACATCATAAGATATCACTAATACACGGAATGTAAACTTGGCTACACAGGAACTGGATTACAAAACAGAACAGGGTCTCAAATTTAGAAAACCAACTTATGCTTGCTTAAGGGGAAAGGTGAGTTGGGGTGCTGCATAAAACCAGAGATTGAAATGAGCACAGATAAAGTTCCTTAAGCCAAATATGGAATAGACAAGAGCTACTCCTTGCTCAATGAAATGGACTCAACACCCCATATTAAACGCCTAAGAATGTACCTGAGTAGTAAGTATCTTAAAACCTATGGATTGCTATGTCTCCGAAAGAGAATCAAGCGTGTGTACAGGGGCATAAACGCAGCAGTGATAGGATTGGAGAGGTTCGGTGAGCAAATGAAGACCCTTTGAAGTCATATTGCATGGTACCCATTCCACGGGTCTCAACTCTCCAGGTTTAAGGGATTCTTCCTTCAGCTAAAACATGCATGTGGAACCCAGAGTATGATCAACCGTGTGATCGGGAGACGTGTTCAAATATGTCTCCGTTCTCGTCCCCTGGTACTCGGGTGCAACATTCCAGACGCTTTACTAACACTCTCCCGACTTGGAGAGTCAGTGCCTTTAACCTCCTGTTTGGCCCAGTTTGCAATTTCTGCGGAAGATGAACAGGAATAGGGAGAACCAATGAGAGACTAGCTGGAGGTGTCTGGACGGGCAAATTTAACTCTCATTTCCCACCAGGAAGAGGAATTAACCAAAGGCTCAGCGTGCCGTGCCGGAACCACATTAGGGCCTGAAGCAATCCTGCGGTGTTGCGGCCAGCTCACAAGAAAGCGAGTTGAAGAAAGGAGCTCAGGGGCACTGTAATTCACAAACCTGCAGAGTTATTAATAACAGCTATCGTCCAAAAATATACTGAAGTAAGGCTGCCAAGAGGACTTGAAAGCGGGGCAGAATTGCAGGAAACCGATTTCAGGAGGTAGACTGGAATTGCATTGAAAGCATAGGAAAAGAGGCAGAACGTCCACAATGATGCACTTGGCCAAAAAGGGCGTATGCGTTTTTTCCTGAATATATTCAGGAAAAAACGCATACGCCCTTTTTGGCCAACCAAGCAAGCTTGCAAAGGAAATCTGCACTACAATGAAGTCTCACTTCCCCCCGGTCAAAAGGGCCATCTGAAAAAAGTGTAAAATCCAGAAAGGCAGGACAGGCCATGGAGAACTGGGAGCCTTGTTATGCTGATGGGCGGGATGTAAATTGCCAACAGCCACTCGGGAGAAGTGTATGGTGTTTCCTGAAACATCTAAAAAACAAAGCAACAGAGCCTAGGGCACTTCCACTTATGGTCCTATAGCTTAGGGAAATGAAAATCAAAAAGACACAGCCACCCCAAAGTTTGGGACGGCTCTGTTTACAAGAACCTCGTTTTCGGTACAAGTTCAATATCACAGAAAGTGAAAAATGGATGAAGAAGTTGTGGTACTTACGTACAATGCAATATCACTCAGCAATGACATCTATGTCATCAGGCCCGTAGCAGCATAATGAGTGGATTCAGGTATGATGATTCTAACTGAAAGAAGTCACACAGAAAAAGAAACATCATAAGATATCACTAATACACGGAATGTAAACTTGGCTACACAGGAACTGGATTCCAAAACAGAACAGGGTCTCAAATTTAGAAAACCAACTTATGCTTGCTTAAGGGGAAAGGTGAGTTGGGGTGCTGCATAAAACCAGAGATTGAAATGAGCACAGATAAAGTTCCTTAAGCCAAATATGGAATAGACAAGAGCTACTCCTTGCTCAACGAAATGGACTCAACACCCCATATTAAACGCCTAAGAATGTACCTGACTAGTAAGTATCTTAAAACCTATGGATTGCTATGTCTCCGAAAGAGAATCAAGCGTGTGTACAGGGGCATAAACGCAGCAGTGATAGGATTGGAGAGGTTCGGTGAGCAAATGAAGACCCTTTGAAGTCATATTGCATGGTACCCATTCCACGGGTCTCAACTCTCCAGGTTTAAGGGATTCTTCCTTCAGCTAAAACATGCATGTGGAACCCAGAGTATGATCAACCGTGTGATCGGGAGACGTCTTCAAATATGTCTCCGTTCTTGTCCCCTGGTACTCGGGTGCAACATTCCAGACGCTTTACTAACACTCTCCCGACTTGGAGAGTCAGTGCCTTTAACCTCCTGTTTGGCCCAGTTTGCAATTTCTGCGGAAGATGAACAGGAATAGGGAGAACCAATGAGAGACTAGCTGGAGGTGTCTGGACGGGCAAATTTAACTCTCATTTCCCACCAGGAAGAGGAATTAACCAAAGGCTCAGCGTGCCGTGCCGGAACCACATTAGGGCCTGAAGCAATCCTGCGGTGTTGCGGCCAGCTCACAAGAAAGCGAGTTGAAGAAAGGAGCTCAGGGGCACTGTAATTCATAAACCTGCAGAGTTATTAATGACAGCTATCGTCCAAAAATATACTGAAGTAAGGCTGCCAAGAGGACTTGAAAGCGGGGCAGAATTGCAGGAAACCGATTTCAGGAGGTAGACTGGAATTGCATTGAAAGCATAGGAAAAGAGGCAGAACGTCCACAATGATGCACTTGGCCAAAAAGGGCGTATGCGTTTTTTCCTGAATATATTCAGGAAAAAACGCATACGCCCTTTTTGGCCAACCAAGCAAGCTTGCAAAGGAAATCTGCACTACAATGAAGTCTCACTTCCCCCTGGTCAAAAGGGCCATCTGAAAAAAGTGTAAAATCCAGAAAGGCAGGACAGGCCATGGAGAACTGGGAGCCTTGTTATGCTGATGGGCGGGATGTAAATTGCCAACAGCCACTCGGGAGAAGTGTATGGTGTTTCCTGAAACATCTAAAAAACAAAGCAACAGAGCCTAGGGCACTTCCACTTATGGTCCTATAGCTTAGGGAAATGAAAATCAAAAAGACACAGCCACCCCAAAGTTTGGGACGGCTCTGTTTACAAGAACCTCGTTTACGGTACAAGTTCAATATCGCAGAAAGTGAAAAATGGATGAAGAAGTTGTGGTACTTACGTACAATGCAATATCACTCAGCAATGACATCTATGTCATCAGGCCCGTAGCAGCATAATGAGTGCATTCAGGTATGATGATTCTAACTGAAAGAAGTCACACAGAAAAAGAAACATCATAAGATATCACTAATACACGGAATGTAAACTTGGCTACACAGGAACTGGATTACAAAACAGAACAGGGTCTCAAATTTAGAAAACCAACTTATGCTTGCTTAAGGGGAAAGGTGAGTTGGGGTGCTGCATAAAACCAGAGATTGAAATGAGCACAGATAAAGTTCCTTAAGCCAAATATGGAATAGACAAGAGCTACTCCTTGCTCAACGAAATGGACTCAACACCCCATATTAAACGCCTAAGAATGTACCTGACTAGTAAGTATCTTAAAACCTATGGATTGCTATGTCTCCGAAAGAGAATCAAGCGTGTGTACAGGGGCATAAACGCAGCAGTGATAGGATTGGAGAGGTTCGGTGAGCAAATGAAGACCCTTTGAAGTCATATTGCATGGTACCCATTCCACGGGTCTCAACTCTCCAGGTTTAAGGGATTCTTCCTTCAGCTAAAACATGCATGTGGAACCCAGAGTATGATCAACCGTGTGATCGGGAGACGTGTTCAAATATGTCTCCGTTCTCGTCCCCTGGTACTCGGGTGCAACATTCCAGACGCTTTACTAACACTCTCCCGACTTGGAGAGTCAGTGCCTTTAACCTCCTGTTTGGCCCAGTTTGCAATTTCTGCGGAAGATGAACAGGAATAGGGAGAACCAATGAGAGACTAGCTGGAGGTGTCTGGACGGGCAAATTTAACTCTCATTTCCCACCAGGAAGAGGAATTAACCAAAGGCTCAGCGTGCCGTGCCGGAACCACATTAGGGCCTGAAGCAATCCTGCGGTGTTGCGGCCAGCTCACAAGAAAGCGAGTTGAAGAAAGGAGCTCAGGGGCACTGTAATTCACAAATCTGCAGAGTTATAAATGACAGCTATCGTCCAAAAATATACTGAAGTAAGGCTGCCAAGAGGACTTGAAAGCGGGGCCGAATTGCAGGAAACCGATTTCAGGAGGTAGACTGGAATTGCATTGAAAGCATAGGAAAAGAGGCAGAACGTCCACAATGATGCACTTGGCCAAAAAGGGCGTATGTGTTTTTCCTGAATATATTCAGGAAAAAACGCATACGCCCTTTTTGGCCAACCAAGCAAGCTTGCAAAGGAAATCTGCACTACAATGAAGTCTCACTTCCCCCCGGTCAAAAGGGCCATCTGAAAAAAGTGTAAAATCCAGAAAGGCAGGACAGGCCATGGAGAACTGGGAGCCTTGTTATGCTGATGGGCAGGATGTAAATTGCCAACAGCCACTCGGGAGAAGTGTATGGTGTTTCCTTAAACATATAAAAAACAGAGCAACAGAGCCTAGGGCACTTCCACTTATGGTCCTATAGCTTAGGGAAATGAAAATCAAAAAGACACAGTCACCCCAATGTTTGGGACGGCTCTGTTTACAAGAACCTCGTTTACGGTACAAGTTCAATATCGCAGAAAGTGAAAAATGGATGAAGAAGTTGTGGTACTTACGTACAATGCAATATCACTCAGCAATGACATCTATGTCATCAGGTCCGTAGCAGCATAATGAGTGGATTCAGGTATGATGATTCTAACTGAAATAAGTCACGCAGAAAAAGGAACATCATAAGCTATCACTAATACACGGAATGTAAACTTGGCTACACAGGAACTGGATTACAAAACAGAACAGGGTCTCAAATTTAGAAAACCAACTTATGCTTGCTTAAGGGGAAAGGTGAGTTGGGGTGCTGCATAAAACCAGAGATTGAAATGAGCACAGATAAAGTTCCTTAAGCCAAATATGGAATAGACAAGAGCTACTCCTTGCTCAACGAAATGGACTCAACACCCCATATTAAACGCCTAAGAATGTACCTGACTAGTAAGTATCTTAAAACCTATGGATTGCTATGTCTCCGAAAGAGAATCAAGCATGTGTACAGGGGCATAAACGCAGCAGTGATAGGATTGGAGAGGTTCGGTGAGCAAATGAAGACCCTTTGAAGTCATATTGCACGGTACCCATTCCACGGGTCTCAACTCTCCAGGTTTAGAGGATTATTCCTTCAGCTAAAACATGCATGTGGAACCCAGAGTATGATCAACCGTGTGATCGGGAGACGTGTTCAAATATGTCTCCGTTCTCATCCCCTGGTACTCGGGTGCAACATTCCAGACGCTTTACTAACACTCTCCCGACTTGGAGAGTCAGTGCCTTTAACCTCCTGTTTGGCCCAGTTTGCAATTTCTGCGGAAGATGAACAGGAATAGGGAGAACCAATGAGAGACTAGCTGGAGGCGTCTGGACCGGCAAATTTAACTCTCATTTCCCACCAGGAAGAGGAATTAACCAAAGGCTCAGCGTGCCGTGCCGGAACCACATTAGGGCCTGAAGCAATCCTGCGGTGTTGCGGCCAGCTCACAAGAAAGCGAGTTGAAGAAAGGAGCTCAGGGGCACTGTAATTCACAAACCTGCAGAGTTATAAATGACAGCTATCGTCCAAAAATATACTGAAGTAAGGCTGCCAAGAGGACTTGAAAGCGGGGCAGAATTGCAGGAAACCGATTTCAGGAGGTAGACTGGAATTGCATTGAAAGCATAGGAAAAGAGGCAGAACGTCCACAATGATGCACTTGGCCAAAAAGGGCGTATGCGTTTTTTCCTGAATATATTCAGGAAAAAACGCATACACCCTTATTGGCCAACCAAGCAAGCTTGCAAAGGAAATCTGCACTACAATGAAGTCTCACTTCCCCCCGGTCAAAAGGGCCATCTGAAAAAAGTGTAAAATCCAGAAAGGCAGGACAGGCCATGGAGAACTGGGAGCCTTGTTATGCTGATGGGCGGGATGTAAATTGCCAACAGCCACTCGGGAGAAGTGTATGGTGTTTCCTGAAACATCTAAAAAACAAAGCAACAGAGCCTAGGGCACTTCCACTTATGGTCCTATAGCTTAGGGAAATGAAAATCAAAAAGACACAGCCACCCCAAAGTTTGGGACGGCTCTGTTTACAAGAACCTCGTTTACGGTACAAGTTCAATATCGCAGAAAGTGAAAAATGGATGAAGAAGTTGTGGTACTTACGTACAATGCAATATCACTCAGCAATGACATCTATGTCATCAGGCCCGTAGCAGCATAATGAGTGCATTCAGGTATGATGATTCTAACTGAAAGAAGTCACACAGAAAAAGAAACATCATAAGATATCACTAATACACGGAATGTAAACTTGGCTACACAGGAACTGGATTACAAAACAGAACAGGGTCTCAAATTTAGAAAACCAACTTATGCTTGCTTAAGGGGAAAGGTGAGTTGGGGTGCTGCATAAAACCAGAGATTGAAATGAGCACAGATAAAGTTCCTTAAGCCAAATATGGAATAGACAAGAGCTACTCCTTGCTCAACGAAATGGACTCAACACCCCATATTAAACGCCTAAGAATGTACCTGACTAGTAAGTATCTTAAAACCTATGGATTGCTATGTCTCCGAAAGAGAATCAAGCGTGTGTACAGGGGCATAAACGCAGCAGTGATAGGATTGGAGAGGTTCGGTGAGCAAATGAAGACCCTTTGAAGTCATATTGCATGGTACCCATTCCACGGGTCTCAACTCTCCAGGTTTAAGGGATTCTTCCTTCAGCTAAAACATGCATGTGGAACCCAGAGTATGATCAACCGTGTGATCGGGAGACGTGTTCAAATATGTCTCCGTTCTCGTCCCCTGGTACTCGGGTGCAACATTCCAGACGCTTTACTAACACTCTCCCGACTTGGAGAGTCAGTGCCTTTAACCTCCTGTTTGGCCCAGTTTGCAATTACTGCGGAAGATGAACAGGAATAGGGAGAACCAATGAGAGACTAGCTGGAGGTGTCTGGACGGGCAAATTTAACTCTCATTTCCCACCAGGAAGAGGAATTAACCAAAGGCTCAGCGTGCCGTGCCGGAACCACATTAGGGCCTGAAGCAATCCTGCGGTGTTGCGGCCAGCTCACAAGAAAGCGAGTTGAAGAAAGGAGCTCAGGGGCACTGTAATTCACAAACCTGCAGAGTTATTAATGACAGCTATCGTCCAAAAATATACTGAAGTAAGGCTGCCAAGAGGACTTGAAAGCGGGGCAGAATTGCAGGAAACCGATTTCAGGAGGTAGACTGGAATTGCATTGAAAGCATAGGAAAAGAGGCAGAACGTCCACAATGATGCACTTGGCCAAAAAGGGCGTATGCGTTTTTTCCTGAATATATTCAGGAAAAAACGCATACGCCCTTTTTGGCCAACCAAGCAAGCTTGCAAAGGAAATCTGCACTACAATGAAGTCTCACTTCCCCCCGGTCAAAAGGGCCATCTGAAAAAAGTGTAAAATCCAGAAAGGCAGGACAGGCCATGGAGAACTGGGAGCCTTGTTATGCTGATGGGCGGGATGTAAATTGCCAACAGCCACTCGGGAGAAGTGTATGGTGTTTCCTGAAACATCTAAAAAACAAAGCAACAGAGCCTAGGGCACTTCCACTTATGGTCCTATAGCTTAGGGAAATGAAAATCAAAAAGACACAGCCACCCCAAAGTTTGGGACGGCTCTGTTTACAAGAACCTCGTTTACGGTACAAGTTCAATATCGCAGAAAGTGAAAAATGGATGAAGAAGTTGTGGTACTTACGTACAATGCAATATCACTCAGCAATGACATCTATGTCATCAGGCCCGTAGCAGCATAATGAGTGCATTCAGGTATGATGATTCTAACTGAAAGAAGTCACACAGAAAAAGAAACATCATAAGATATCACTAATACACGGAATGTAAACTTGGCTACACAGGAACTGGATTACAAAACAGAACAGGGTCTCAAATTTAGAAAACCAACTTATGCTTGCTTAAGGGGAAAGGTGAGTTGGGGTGCTGCATAAAACCAGAGATTGAAATGAGCACAGATAAAGTTCCTTAAGCCAAATATGGAATAGACAAGAGCTACTCCTTGCTCAACGAAATGGACTCAACACCCCATATTAAACGCCTAAGAATGTACCTGACTAGTAAGTATCTTAAAACCTATGGATTGCTATGTCTCCGAAAGAGAATCAAGCGTGTGTACAGGGGCATAAACGCAGCAGTGATAGGATTGGAGAGGTTCGGTGAGCAAATGAAGACCCTTTGAAGTCATATTGCATGGTACCCATTCCACGGGTCTCAACTCTCCAGGTTTAAGGGATTCTTCCTTCAGCTAAAACATGCATGTGGAACCCAGAGTATGATCAACCGTGTGATCGGGAGACGTGTTCAAATATGTCTCCGTTCTCGTCCCCTGGTACTCGGGTGCAACATTCCAGACGCTTTACTAACACTCTCCCGACTTGGAGAGTCAGTGCCTTTAACCTCCTGTTTGGCCCAGTTTGCAATTTCTGCGGAAGATGAACAGGAATAGGGAGAACCAATGAGAGACTAGCTGGAGGTGTCTGGACGGGCAAATTTAACTCTCATTTCCCACCAGGAAGAGGAATTAACCAAAGGCTCAGCGTGCCGTGCCGGAACCACATTAGGGCCTGAAGCAATCCTGCGGTGTTGCGGCCAGCTCACAAGAAAGCGAGTTGAAGAAAGGAGCTCAGGGGCACTGTAATTCACAAATCTGCAGAGTTATAAATGACAGCTATCGTCCAAAAATATACTGAAGTAAGGCTGCCAAGAGGACTTGAAAGCGGGGCCGAATTGCAGGAAACCGATTTCAGGAGGTAGACTGGAATTGCATTGAAAGCATAGGAAAAGAGGCAGAACGTCCACAATGATGCACTTGGCCAAAAAGGGCGTATGTGTTTTTCCTGAATATATTCAGGAAAAAACGCATACGCCCTTTTTGGCCAACCAAGCAAGCTTGCAAAGGAAATCTGCACTACAATGAAGTCTCACTTCCCCCCGGTCAAAAGGGCCATCTGAAAAAAGTGTAAAATCCAGAAAGGCAGGACAGGCCATGGAGAACTGGGAGCCTTGTTATGCTGATGGGCAGGATGTAAATTGCCAACAGCCACTCGGGAGAAGTGTATGGTGTTTCCTTAAACATATAAAAAACAGAGCAACAGAGCCTAGGGCACTTCCACTTATGGTCCTATAGCTTAGGGAAATGAAAATCAAAAAGACACAGTCACCCCAATGTTTGGGACGGCTCTGTTTACAAGAACCTCGTTTACGGTACAAGTTCAATATCGCAGAAAGTGAAAAATGGATGAAGAAGTTGTGGTACTTACGTACAATGCAATATCACTCAGCAATGACATCTATGTCATCAGGTCCGTAGCAGCATAATGAGTGGATTCAGGTATGATGATTCTACCTGAAATAAGTCACGCAGAAAAAGGAACATCATAAGCTATCACTAATACACGGAATGTAAACTTGGCTACACAGGAACTGGATTACAAAACAGAACAGGGTCTCAAATTTAGAAAACCAACTTATGCTTGCTTAAGGGGAAAGGTGAGTTGGGGTGCTGCATAAAACCAGAGATTGAAATGAGCACAGATAAAGTTCCTTAAGCCAAATATGGAATAGACAAGAGCTACTCCTTGCTCAACGAAATGGACTCAACACCCCATATTAAACGCCTAAGAATGTACCTGACTAGTAAGTATCTTAAAACCTATGGATTGCTATGTCTCCGAAAGAGAATCAAGCATGTGTACAGGGGCATAAACGCAGCAGTGATAGGATTGGAGAGGTTCGGTGAGCAAATGAAGACCCTTTGAAGTCATATTGCACGGTACCCATTCCACGGGTCTCAACTCTCCAGGTTTAGAGGATTATTCCTTCAGCTAAAACATGCATGTGGAACCCAGAGTATGATCAACCGTGTGATCGGGAGACGTGTTCAAATATGTCTCCGTTCTCATCCCCTGGTACTCGGGTGCAACATTCCAGACGCTTTACTAACACTCTCCCGACTTGGAGAGTCAGTGCCTTTAACCTCCTGTTTGGCCCAGTTTGCAATTTCTGCGGAAGATGAACAGGAATAGGGAGAACCAATGAGAGACTAGCTGGAGGCGTCTGGACGGGCAAATTTAACTCTCATTTCCCACCAGGAAGAGGAATTAACCAAAGGCTCAGCGTGCCGTGCCGGAACCACATTAGGGCCTGAAGCAATCCTGCGGTGTTGCGGCCAGCTCACAAGAAAGCGAGTTGAAGAAAGGAGCTCAGGGGCACTGTAATTCACAAACCTGCAGAGTTATAAATGACAGCTATCGTCCAAAAATATACTGAAGTAAGGCTGCCAAGAGGACTTGAAAGCGGGGCAGAATTGCAGGAAACCGATTTCAGGAGGTAGACTGGAATTGCATTGAAAGCATAGGAAAAGAGGCAGAACGTCCACAATGATGCACTTGGCCAAAAAGGGCGTATGCGTTTTTTCCTGAATATATTCAGGAAAAAACGCATACACCCTTTTTGGCCAACCAAGCAAGCTTGCAAAGGAAATCTGCACTACAATGAAGTCTCACTTCCCCCCGGTCAAAAGGGCCATCTGAAAAAAGTGTAAAATCCAGAAAGGCAGGACAGGCCATGGAGAACTGGGAGCCTTGTTATGCTGATGGGCGGGATGTAAATTGCCAACAGCCACTCGGGAGAAGTGTATGGTGTTTCCTGAAACATCTAAAAAACAAAGCAACAGAGCCTAGGGCACTTCCACTTATGGTCCTATAGCTTAGGGAAATGAAAATCAAAAAGACACAGCCACCCCAAAGTTTGGGACGGCTCTGTTTACAAGAACCTCGTTTACGGTACAAGTTCAATATCGCAGAAAGTGAAAAATGGATGAAGAAGTTGTGGTACTTACGTACAATGCAATATCACTCAGCAATGACATCTATGTCATCAGGCCCGTAGCAGCATAATGAGTGCATTCAGGTATGATGATTCTAACTGAAAGAAGTCACACAGAAAAAGAAACATCATAAGATATCACTAATACACGGAATGTAAACTTGGCTACACAGGAACTGGATTACAAAACAGAACAGGGTCTCAAATTTAGAAAACCAACTTATGCTTGCTTAAGGGGAAAGGTGAGTTGGGGTGCTGCATAAAACCAGAGATTGAAATGAGCACAGATAAAGTTCCTTAAGCCAAATATGGAATAGACAAGAGCTACTCCTTGCTCAACGAAATGGACTCAACACCCCATATTAAACGCCTAAGAATGTACCTGAGTAGTAAGTATCTTAAAACCTATGGATTGCTATGTCTCCGAAAGAGAATCAAGCGTGTGTACAGGGGCATAAACGCAGCAGTGATAGGATTGGAGAGGTTCGGTGAGCAAATGAAGACCCTTTGAAGTCATATTGCATGGTACCCATTCCACGGGTCTCAACTCTCCAGGTTTAAGGGATTCTTCCTTCAGCTAAAACATGCATGTGGAACCCAGAGTATGATCAACCGTGTGATCGGGAGACGTGTTCAAATATGTCTCCGTTCTCGTCCCCTGGTACTCGGGTGCAACATTCCAGACGCTTTACTAACACTCTCCCGACTTGGAGAGTCAGTGCCTTTAACCTCCTGTTTGGCCCAGTTTGCAATTTCTGCGGAAGATGAACAGGAATAGGGAGAACCAATGAGAGACTAGCTGGAGGTGTCTGGACGGGCAAATTTAACTCTCATTTCCCACCAGGAAGAGGAATTAACCAAAGGCTCAGCGTGCCGTGCCGGAACCAGATTAGGGCCTGAAGCAATCCTGCGGTGTTGCGGCCAGCTCACAAGAAAGCGAGTTGAAGAAAGGAGCTCAGGGGCACTGTAATTCACAAACTTGCAGAGTTATTAATAACAGCTATCGTCCAAAAATATACTGAAGTAAGGCTGCCAAGAGGACTTGAAAGCGGGGCAGAATTGCAGGAAACCGATTTCAGGAGGTAGACTGGAATTGCATTGAAAGCATAGGAAAAGAGGCAGAACGTCCACAATGATGCACTTGGCCAAAAAGGGCGTATGCGTTTTTTCCTGAATATATTCAGGAAAAAACGCATACGCCCTTTTTGGCCAACCAAGCAAGCTTGCAAAGGAAATCTGCACTACAATGAAGTCTCACTTCCCCCCGGTCAAAAGGGCCATCTGAAAAAAGTGTAAAATCCAGAAAGGCAGGACAGGCCATGGAGAACTGGGAGCCTTGTTATGCTGATGGGCGGGATGTAAATTGCCAACAGCCACTCGGGAGAAGTGTATGGTGTTTCCTGAAACATCTAAAAAACAAAGCAACAGAGCCTAGGGCACTTCCACTTATGGTCCTATAGCTTAGGGAAATGAAAATCAAAAAGACACAGCCACCCCAAAGTTTGGGACGGCTCTGTTTACAAGAACCTCGTTTACGGTACAAGTTCAATATCGCAGAAAGTGAAAAATGGATGAAGAAGTTGTGGTACTTACGTACAATGCAATATCACTCAGCAATGACATCTATGTCATCAGGCCCGTAGCAGCATAATGAGTGGATTCAGGTATGATGATTCTAACTGAAAGAAGTCACACAGAAAAAGAAACATCATAAGATATCACTAATACACGGAATGTAAACTTGGCTACACAGGAACTGGATTCCAAAACAGAACAGGGTCTCAAATTTAGAAAACCAACTTATGCTTGCTTAAGGGGAAAGGTGAGTTGGGGTGCTGCATAAAACCAGAGATTGAAATGAGCACAGATAAAGTTCCTTAAGCCAAATATGGAATAGACAAGAGCTACTCCTTGCTCAACGAAATGGACTCAACACCCCATATTAAACGCCTAAGAATGTACCTGACTAGTAAGTATCTTAAAACCTATGGATTGCTATGTCTCCGAAAGAGAATCAAGCGTGTGTACAGGGGCATAAACGCAGCAGTGATAGGATTGGAGAGGTTCGGTGAGCAAATGAAGACCCTTTGAAGTCATATTGCATGGTACCCATTCCACGGGTCTCAACTCTCCAGGTTTAAGGGATTCTTCCTTCAGCTAAAACATGCATGTGGAACCCAGAGTATGATCAACCGTGTGATCGGGAGACGTGTTCAAATATGTCTCCGTTCTCGTCCCCTGGTACTCGGGTGCAACATTCCAGACGCTTTACTAACACTCTCCCGACTTGGAGAGTCAGTGCCTTTAACCTCCTGTTTGGCCCAGTTTGCAATTTCTGCGGAAGATGAACAGGAATAGGGAGAACCAATGAGAGACTAGCTGGAGGTGTCTGGACGGGCAAATTTAACTCTCATTTCCCACCAGGAAGAGGAATTAACCAAAGGCTCAGCGTGCCGTGCCGGAACCACATTAGGGCCTGAAGCAATCCTGCGGTGTTGCGGCCAGCTCACAAGAAAGCGAGTTGAAGAAAGGAGCTCAGGGGCACTGTAATTCACAAACCTGCAGAGTTATTAATAACAGCTATCGTCCAAAAATATACTGAAGTAAGGCTGCCAAGAGGACTTGAAAGCGGGGCAGAATTGCAGGAAACCGATTTCAGGAGGTAGACTGGAATTGCATTGAAAGCATAGGAAAAGAGGCAGAACGTCCACAATGATGCACTTGGCCAAAAAGGGCGTATGCGTTTTTTCCTGAATATATTCAGGAAAAAACGCATACGCCCTTTTTGGCCAACCAAGCAAGCTTGCAAAGGAAATCTGCACTACAATGAAGTCTCACTTCCCCCCGGTCAAAAGGGCCATCTGAAAAAAGTGTAAAATCCAGAAAGGCAGGACAGGCCATGGAGAACTGGGAGCCTTGTTATGCTGATGGGCGGGATGTAAATTGCCAACAGCCACTCGGGAGAAGTGTATGGTGTTTCCTGAAACATCTAAAAAACAAAGCAACAGAGCCTAGGGCACTTCCACTTATGGTCCTATAGCTTAGGGAAATGAAAATCAAAAAGACACAGCCACCCCAAAGTTTGGGACGGCTCTGTTTACAAGAACCTCGTTTTCGGTACAAGTTCAATATCACAGAAAGTGAAAAATGGATGAAGAAGTTGTGGTACTTACGTACAATGCAATATCACTCAGCAATGACATCTATGTCATCAGGCCCGTAGCAGCATAATGAGTGGATTCAGGTATGATGATTCTAACTGAAAGAAGTCACACAGAAAAAGAAACATCATAAGATATCACTAATACACGGAATGTAAACTTGGCTACACAGGAACTGGATTCCAAAACAGAACAGGGTCTCAAATTTAGAAAACCAACTTATGCTTGCTTAAGGGGAAAGGTGAGTTGGGGTGCTGCATAAAACCAGAGATTGAAATGAGCACAGATAAAGTTCCTTAAGCCAAATATGGAATAGACAAGAGCTACTCCTTGCTCAACGAAATGGACTCAACACCCCATATTAAACGCCTAAGAATGTACCTGACTAGTAAGTATCTTAAAACCTATGGATTGCTATGTCTCCGAAAGAGAATCAAGCGTGTGTACAGGGGCATAAACGCAGCAGTGATAGGATTGGAGAGGTTCGGTGAGCAAATGAAGACCCTTTGAAGTCATATTGCATGGTACCCATTCCACGGGTCTCAACTCTCCAGGTTTAAGGGATTCTTCCTTCAGCTAAAACATGCATGTGGAACCCAGAGTATGATCAACCGTGTGATCGGGAGACGTCTTCAAATATGTCTCCGTTCTTGTCCCCTGGTACTCGGGTGCAACATTCCAGACGCTTTACTAACACTCTCCCGACTTGGAGAGTCAGTGCCTTTAACCTCCTGTTTGGCCCAGTTTGCAATTTCTGCGGAAGATGAACAGGAATAGGGAGAACCAATGAGAGACTAGCTGGAGGTGTCTGGACGGGCAAATTTAACTCTCATTTCCCACCAGGAAGAGGAATTAACCAAAGGCTCAGCGTGCCGTGCCGGAACCACATTAGGGCCTGAAGCAATCCTGCGGTGTTGCGGCCAGCTCACAAGAAAGCGAGTTGAAGAAAGGAGCTCAGGGGCACTGTAATTCATAAACCTGCAGAGTTATTAATGACAGCTATCGTCCAAAAATATACTGAAGTAAGGCTGCCAAGAGGACTTGAAAGCGGGGCAGAATTGCAGGAAACCGATTTCAGGAGGTAGACTGGAATTGCATTGAAAGCATAGGAAAAGAGGCAGAACGTCCACAATGATGCACTTGGCCAAAAAGGGCGTATGCGTTTTTTCCTGAATATATTCAGGAAAAAACGCATACGCCCTTTTTGGCCAACCAAGCAAGCTTGCAAAGGAAATCTGCACTACAATGAAGTCTCACTTCCCCCCGGTCAAAAGGGCCATCTGAAAAAAGTGTAAAATCCAGAAAGGCAGGACAGGCCATGGAGAACTGGGAGCCTTGTTATGCTGATGGGCGGGATGTAAATTGCCAACAGCCACTCGGGAGAAGTGTATGGTGTTTCCTGAAACATCTAAAAAACAAAGCAACAGAGCCTAGGGCACTTCCACTTATGGTCCTATAGCTTAGGGAAATGAAAATCAAAAAGACACAGCCACCCCAAAGTTTGGGACGGCTCTGTTTACAAGAACCTCGTTTACGGTACAAGTTCAATATCGCAGAAAGTGAAAAATGGATGAAGAAGTTGTGGTACTTACGTACAATGCAATATCACTCAGCAATGACATCTATGTCATCAGGCCCGTAGCAGCATAATGAGTGCATTCAGGTATGATGATTCTAACTGAAAGAAGTCACACAGAAAAAGAAACATCATAAGATATCACTAATACACGGAATGTAAACTTGGCTACACAGGAACTGGATTACAAAACAGAACAGGGTCTCAAATTTAGAAAACCAACTTATGCTTGCTTAAGGGGAAAGGTGAGTTGGGGTGCTGCATAAAACCAGAGATTGAAATGAGCACAGATAAAGTTCCTTAAGCCAAATATGGAATAGACAAGAGCTACTCCTTGCTCAACGAAATGGACTCAACACCCCATATTAAACGCCTAAGAATGTACCTGACTAGTAAGTATCTTAAAACCTATGGATTGCTATGTCTCCGAAAGAGAATCAAGCGTGTGTACAGGGGCATAAACGCAGCAGTGATAGGATTGGAGAGGTTCGGTGAGCAAATGAAGACCCTTTGAAGTCATATTGCATGGTACCCATTCCACGGGTCTCAACTCTCCAGGTTTAAGGGATTCTTCCTTCAGCTAAAACATGCATGTGGAACCCAGAGTATGATCAACCGTGTGATCGGGAGACGTGTTCAAATATGTCTCCGTTCTCGTCCCCTGGTACTCGGGTGCAACATTCCAGACGCTTTACTAACACTCTCCCGACTTGGAGAGTCAGTGCCTTTAACCTCCTGTTTGGCCCAGTTTGCAATTACTGCGGAAGATGAACAGGAATAGGGAGAACCAATGAGAGACTAGCTGGAGGTGTCTGGACGGGCAAATTTAACTCTCATTTCCCACCAGGAAGAGGAATTAACCAAAGGCTCAGCGTGCCGTGCCGGAACCACATTAGGGCCTGAAGCAATCCTGCGGTGTTGCGGCCAGCTCACAAGAAAGCGAGTTGAAGAAAGGAGCTCAGGGGCACTGTAATTCACAAACCTGCAGAGTTATTAATGACAGCTATCGTCCAAAAATATACTGAAGTAAGGCTGCCAAGAGGACTTGAAAGCGGGGCAGAATTGCAGGAAACCGATTTCAGGAGGTAGACTGGAATTGCATTGAAAGCATAGGAAAAGAGGCAGAACGTCCACAATGATGCACTTGGCCAAAAAGGGCGTATGCGTTTTTTCCTGAATATATTCAGGAAAAAACGCATACGCCCTTTTTGGCCAACCAAGCAAGCTTGCAAAGGAAATCTGCACTACAATGAAGTCTCACTTCCCCCCGGTCAAAAGGGCCATCTGAAAAAAGTGTAAAATCCAGAAAGGCAGGACAGGCCATGGAGAACTGGGAGCCTTGTTATGCTGATGGGCGGGATGTAAATTGCCAACAGCCACTCGGGAGAAGTGTATGGTGTTTCCTGAAACATCTAAAAAACAAAGCAACAGAGCCTAGGGCACTTCCACTTATGGTCCTATAGCTTAGGGAAATGAAAATCAAAAAGACACAGCCACCCCAAAGTTTGGGACGGCTCTGTTTACAAGAACCTCGTTTACGGTACAAGTTCAATATCGCAGAAAGTGAAAAATGGATGAAGAAGTTGTGGTACTTACGTACAATGCAATATCACTCAGCAATGACATCTATGTCATCAGGCCCGTAGCAGCATAATGAGTGCATTCAGGTATGATGATTCTAACTGAAAGAAGTCACACAGAAAAAGAAACATCATAAGATATCACTAATACACGGAATGTAAACTTGGCTACACAGGAACTGGATTACAAAACAGAACAGGGTCTCAAATTTAGAAAACCAACTTATGCTTGCTTAAGGGGAAAGGTGAGTTGGGGTGCTGCATAAAACCAGAGATTGAAATGAGCACAGATAAAGTTCCTTAAGCCAAATATGGAATAGACAAGAGCTACTCCTTGCTCAACGAAATGGACTCAACACCCCATATTAAACGCCTAAGAATGTACCTGACTAGTAAGTATCTTAAAACCTATGGATTGCTATGTCTCCGAAAGAGAATCAAGCGTGTGTACAGGGGCATAAACGCAGCAGTGATAGGATTGGAGAGGTTCGGTGAGCAAATGAAGACCCTTTGAAGTCATATTGCATGGTACCCATTCCACGGGTCTCAACTCTCCAGGTTTAAGGGATTCTTCCTTCAGCTAAAACATGCATGTGGAACCCAGAGTATGATCAACCGTGTGATCGGGAGACGTGTTCAAATATGTCTCCGTTCTCGTCCCCTGGTACTCGGGTGCAACATTCCAGACGCTTTACTAACACTCTCCCGACTTGGAGAGTCAGTGCCTTTAACCTCCTGTTTGGCCCAGTTTGCAATTTCTGCGGAAGATGAACAGGAATAGGGAGAACCAATGAGAGACTAGCTGGAGGTGTCTGGACGGGCAAATTTAACTCTCATTTCCCACCAGGAAGAGGAATTAACCAAAGGCTCAGCGTGCCGTGCCGGAACCACATTAGGGCCTGAAGCAATCCTGCGGTGTTGCGGCCAGCTCACAAGAAAGCGAGTTGAAGAAAGGAGCTCAGGGGCACTGTAATTCACAAATCTGCAGAGTTATAAATGACAGCTATCGTCCAAAAATATACTGAAGTAAGGCTGCCAAGAGGACTTGAAAGCGGGGCCGAATTGCAGGAAACCGATTTCAGGAGGTAGACTGGAATTGCATTGAAAGCATAGGAAAAGAGGCAGAACGTCCACAATGATGCACTTGGCCAAAAAGGGCGTATGTGTTTTTCCTGAATATATTCAGGAAAAAACGCATACGCCCTTTTTGGCCAACCAAGCAAGCTTGCAAAGGAAATCTGCACTACAATGAAGTCTCACTTCCCCCCGGTCAAAAGGGCCATCTGAAAAAAGTGTAAAATCCAGAAAGGCAGGACAGGCCATGGAGAACTGGGAGCCTTGTTATGCTGATGGGCAGGATGTAAATTGCCAACAGCCACTCGGGAGAAGTGTATGGTGTTTCCTTAAACATATAAAAAACAGAGCAACAGAGCCTAGGGCACTTCCACTTATGGTCCTATAGCTTAGGGAAATGAAAATCAAAAAGACACAGTCACCCCAATGTTTGGGACGGCTCTGTTTACAAGAACCTCGTTTACGGTACAAGTTCAATATCGCAGAAAGTGAAAAATGGATGAAGAAGTTGTGGTACTTACGTACAATGCAATATCACTCAGCAATGACATCTATGTCATCAGGTCCGTAGCAGCATAATGAGTGGATTCAGGTATGATGATTCTACCTGAAATAAGTCACGCAGAAAAAGGAACATCATAAGCTATCACTAATACACGGAATGTAAACTTGGCTACACAGGAACTGGATTACAAAACAGAACAGGGTCTCAAATTTAGAAAACCAACTTATGCTTGCTTAAGGGGAAAGGTGAGTTGGGGTGCTGCATAAAACCAGAGATTGAAATGAGCACAGATAAAGTTCCTTAAGCCAAATATGGAATAGACAAGAGCTACTCCTTGCTCAACGAAATGGACTCAACACCCCATATTAAACGCCTAAGAATGTACCTGACTAGTAAGTATCTTAAAACCTATGGATTGCTATGTCTCCGAAAGAGAATCAAGCATGTGTACAGGGGCATAAACGCAGCAGTGATAGGATTGGAGAGGTTCGGTGAGCAAATGAAGACCCTTTGAAGTCATATTGCACGGTACCCATTCCACGGGTCTCAACTCTCCAGGTTTAGAGGATTATTCCTTCAGCTAAAACATGCATGTGGAACCCAGAGTATGATCAACCGTGTGATCGGGAGACGTGTTCAAATATGTCTCCGTTCTCATCCCCTGGTACTCGGGTGCAACATTCCAGACGCTTTACTAACACTCTCCCGACTTGGAGAGTCAGTGCCTTTAACCTCCTGTTTGGCCCAGTTTGCAATTTCTGCGGAAGATGAACAGGAATAGGGAGAACCAATGAGAGACTAGCTGGAGGCGTCTGGACGGGCAAATTTAACTCTCATTTCCCACCAGGAAGAGGAATTAACCAAAGGCTCAGCGTGCCGTGCCGGAACCACATTAGGGCCTGAAGCAATCCTGCGGTGTTGCGGCCAGCTCACAAGAAAGCGAGTTGAAGAAAGGAGCTCAGGGGCACTGTAATTCACAAACCTGCAGAGTTATAAATGACAGCTATCGTCCAAAAATATACTGAAGTAAGGCTGCCAAGAGGACTTGAAAGCGGGGCAGAATTGCAGGAAACCGATTTCAGGAGGTAGACTGGAATTGCATTGAAAGCATAGGAAAAGAGGCAGAACGTCCACAATGATGCACTTGGCCAAAAAGGGCGTATGCGTTTTTTCCTGAATATATTCAGGAAAAAACGCATACACCCTTTTTGGCCAACCAAGCAAGCTTGCAAAGGAAATCTGCACTACAATGAAGTCTCACTTCCCCCCGGTCAAAAGGGCCATCTGAAAAAAGTGTAAAATCCAGAAAGGCAGGACAGGCCATGGAGAACTGGGAGCCTTGTTATGCTGATGGGCGGGATGTAAATTGCCAACAGCCACTCGGGAGAAGTGTATGGTGTTTCCTGAAACATCTAAAAAACAAAGCAACAGAGCCTAGGGCACTTCCACTTATGGTCCTATAGCTTAGGGAAATGAAAATCAAAAAGACACAGCCACCCCAAAGTTTGGGACGGCTCTGTTTACAAGAACCTCGTTTACGGTACAAGTTCAATATCGCAGAAAGTGAAAAATGGATGAAGAAGTTGTGGTACTTACGTACAATGCAATATCACTCAGCAATGACATCTATGTCATCAGGCCCGTAGCAGCATAATGAGTGCATTCAGGTATGATGATTCTAACTGAAAGAAGTCACACAGAAAAAGAAACATCATAAGATATCACTAATACACGGAATGTAAACTTGGCTACACAGGAACTGGATTACAAAACAGAACAGGGTCTCAAATTTAGAAAACCAACTTATGCTTGCTTAAGGGGAAAGGTGAGTTGGGGTGCTGCATAAAACCAGAGATTGAAATGAGCACAGATAAAGTTCCTTAAGCCAAATATGGAATAGACAAGAGCTACTCCTTGCTCAACGAAATGGACTCAACACCCCATATTAAACGCCTAAGAATGTACCTGAGTAGTAAGTATCTTAAAACCTATGGATTGCTATGTCTCCGAAAGAGAATCAAGCGTGTGTACAGGGGCATAAACGCAGCAGTGATAGGATTGGAGAGGTTCGGTGAGCAAATGAAGACCCTTTGAAGTCATATTGCATGGTACCCATTCCACGGGTCTCAACTCTCCAGGTTTAAGGGATTCTTCCTTCAGCTAAAACATGCATGTGGAACCCAGAGTATGATCAACCGTGTGATCGGGAGACGTGTTCAAATATGTCTCCGTTCTCGTCCCCTGGTACTCGGGTGCAACATTCCAGACGCTTTACTAACACTCTCCCGACTTGGAGAGTCAGTGCCTTTAACCTCCTGTTTGGCCCAGTTTGCAATTTCTGCGGAAGATGAACAGGAATAGGGAGAACCAATGAGAGACTAGCTGGAGGTGTCTGGACGGGCAAATTTAACTCTCATTTCCCACCAGGAAGAGGAATTAACCAAAGGCTCAGCGTGCCGTGCCGGAACCAGATTAGGGCCTGAAGCAATCCTGCGGTGTTGCGGCCAGCTCACAAGAAAGCGAGTTGAAGAAAGGAGCTCAGGGGCACTGTAATTCACAAACTTGCAGAGTTATTAATAACAGCTATCGTCCAAAAATATACTGAAGTAAGGCTGCCAAGAGGACTTGAAAGCGGGGCAGAATTGCAGGAAACCGATTTCAGGAGGTAGACTGGAATTGCATTGAAAGCATAGGAAAAGAGGCAGAACGTCCACAATGATGCACTTGGCCAAAAAGGGCGTATGCGTTTTTTCCTGAATATATTCAGGAAAAAACGCATACGCCCTTTTTGGCCAACCAAGCAAGCTTGCAAAGGAAATCTGCACTACAATGAAGTCTCACTTCCCCCCGGTCAAAAGGGCCATCTGAAAAAAGTGTAAAATCCAGAAAGGCAGGACAGGCCATGGAGAACTGGGAGCCTTGTTATGCTGATGGGCGGGATGTAAATTGCCAACAGCCACTCGGGAGAAGTGTATGGTGTTTCCTGAAACATCTAAAAAACAAAGCAACAGAGCCTAGGGCACTTCCACTTATGGTCCTATAGCTTAGGGAAATGAAAATCAAAAAGACACAGCCACCCCAAAGTTTGGGACGGCTCTGTTTACAAGAACCTCGTTTACGGTACAAGTTCAATATCGCAGAAAGTGAAAAATGGATGAAGAAGTTGTGGTACTTACGTACAATGCAATAGCACTCAGCAATGACATCTATGTCATCAGGCCCGTAGCAGCATAATGAGTGGATTCAGGTATGATGATTCTAACTGAAAGAAGTCACACAGAAAAAGAAACATCATAAGATATCACTAATACACGGAATGTAAACTTGGCTACACAGGAACTGGATTACAAAACAGAACAGGGTCTCAAATTTAGAAAACCAACTTATGCTTGCTTAAGGGGAAAGGTGAGTTGGGGTGCTGCATAAAACCAGAGATTGAAATGAGCACAGATAAAGTTCCTTAAGCCAAATATGGAATAGACAAGAGCTACTCCTTGCTCAACGAAATGGACTCAACACCCCATATTAAACGCCTAAGAATGTACCTGACTAGTAAGTATCTTAAAACCTATGGATTGCTATGTCTCCGAAAGAGAATCAAGCGTGTGTACAGGGGCATAAACGCAGCAGTGATAGGATTGGAGAGGTTCGGTGAGCAAATGAAGACCCTTTGAAGTCATATTGCATGGTACCCATTCCACGGGTCTCAACTCTCCAGGTTTAAGGGATTCTTCCTTCAGCTAAAACATGCATGTGGAACCCAGAGTATGATCAACCGTGTGATCGGGAGACGTCTTCAAATATGTCTCCGTTCTTGTCCCCTGGTACTCGGGTGCAACATTCCAGACGCTTTACTAACACTCTCCCGACTTGGAGAGTCAGTGCCTTTAACCTCCTGTTTGGCCCAGTTTGCAATTTCTGCGGAAGATGAACAGGAATAGGGAGAACCAATGAGAGACTAGCTGGAGGTGTCTGGACGGGCAAATTTAACTCTCATTTCCCACCAGGAAGAGGAATTAACCAAAGGCTCAGCGTGCCGTGCCGGAACCACATTAGGGCCTGAAGCAATCCTGCGGTGTTGCGGCCAGCTCACAAGAAAGCGAGTTGAAGAAAGGAGCTCAGGGGCACTGTAATTCACAAACCTGCAGAGTTATTAATGACAGCTATCGTCCAAAAATATACTGAAGTAAGGCTGCCAAGAGGACTTGAAAGTGGGGCAGAATTGCAGGAAACCGATTTCAGGAGGTAGACTGGAATTGCATTGAAAGCATAGGAAAAGAGGCAGAACGTCCACAATGATGCACTTGGCCAAAAAGGGCGTATGCGTTTTTTCCTGAATATATTCAGGAAAAAACGCATACGCCCTTTTTGGCCAACCAAGCAAGCTTGCAAAGGAAATCTGCACTACAATGAAGTCTCACTTCCCCCCGGTCAAAAGGGCCATCTGAAAAAAGTGTAAAATCCAGAAAGGCAGGACAGGCCATGGAGAACTGGGAGCCTTGTTATGCTGATGGGCGGGATGTAAATTGCCAACAGCCACTCGGGAGAAGTGTATGGTGTTTCCTGAAACATCTAAAAAACAAAGCAACAGAGCCTAGGGCACTTCCACTTATGGTCCTATAGCTTAGGGAAATGAAAATCAAAAAGACACAGCCACCCCAAAGTTTGGGACGGCTCTGTTTACAAGAACCTCGTTTACGGTACAAGTTCAATATCGCAGAAAGTGAAAAATGGATGAAGAAGTTGTGGTACTTATGTACAATGCAATATCACTCAGCAATGACATCTATGTCATCAGGCCCGTAGCAGCATAATGAGTGCATTCAGGTATGATGATTCTAACTGAAAGAAGTCACACAGAAAAAGAAACATCATAAGATATCACTAATACACGGAATGTAAACTTGGCTACACAGGAACTGGATTACAAAACAGAACAGGGTCTCAAATTTAGAAAACCAACTTATGCTTGCTTAAGGGGAAAGGTGAGTTGGGGTGCTGCATAAAACCAGAGATTGAAATGAGCACAGATAAAGTTCCTTAAGCCAAATATGGAATAGACAAGAGCTACTCCTTGCTCAACGAAATGGACTCAACACCCCATATTAAACGCCTAAGAATGTACCTGACTAGTAAGTATCTTAAAACCTATGGATTGCTATGTCTCCGAAAGAGAATCAAGCGTGTGTACAGGGGCATAAACGCAGCAGTGATAGGATTGGAGAGGTTCGGTGAGCAAATGAAGACCCTTTGAAGTCATATTGCATGGTACCCATTCCACGGGTCTCAACTCTCCAGGTTTAAGGGATTCTTCCTTCAGCTAAAACATGCATGTGGAACCCAGAGTATGATCAACCGTGTGATCGGGAGACGTGTTCAAATATGTCTCCGTTCTCGTCCCCTGGTACTCGGGTGCAACATTCCAGACGCTTTACTAACACTCTCCCGACTTGGAGAGTCAGTGCCTTTAACCTCCTGTTTGGCCCAGTTTGCAATTTCTGCGGAAGATGAACAGGAATAGGGAGAACCAATGAGAGACTAGCTGGAGGTGTCTGGACGGGCAAATTTAACTCTCATTTCCCACCAGGAAGAGGAATTAACCAAAGGCTCAGCGTGCCGTGCCGGAACCACATTAGGGCCTGAAGCAATCCTGCGGTGTTGCGGCCAGCTCACAAGAAAGCGAGTTGAAGAAAGGAGCTCAGGGGCACTGTAATTCACAAATCTGCAGAGTTATAAATGACAGCTATCGTCCAAAAATATACTGAAGTAAGGCTGCCAAGAGGACTTGAAAGCGGGGCCGAATTGCAGGAAACCGATTTCAGGAGGTAGACTGGAATTGCATTGAAAGCATAGGAAAAGAGGCAGAACGTCCACAATGATGCACTTGGCCAAAAAGGGCGTATGTGTTTTTCCTGAATATATTCAGGAAAAAACGCATACGCCCTTTTTGGCCAACCAAGCAAGCTTGCAAAGGAAATCTGCACTACAATGAAGTCTCACTTCCCCCCGGTCAAAAGGGCCATCTGAAAAAAGTGTAAAATCCAGAAAGGCAGGACAGGCCATGGAGAACTGGGAGCCTTGTTATGCTGATGGGCGGGATGTAAATTGCCAACAGCCACTCGGGAGAAGTGTATGGTGTTTCCTTAAACATATAAAAAACAGAGCAACAGAGCCTAGGGCACTTCCACTTATGGTCCTATAGCTTAGGGAAATGAAAATCAAAAAGACACAGTCACCCCAATGTTTGGGACGGCTCTGTTTACAAGAACCTCGTTTACGGTACAAGTTCAATATCGCAGAAAGTGAAAAATGGATGAAGAAGTTGTGGTACTTACGTACAATGCAATATCACTCAGCAATGACATCTATGTCATCAGGTCCGTAGCAGCATAATGAGTGGATTCAGGTATGATGATTCTAACTGAAATAAGTCACGCAGAAAAAGGAACATCATAAGCTATCACTAATACACGGAATGTAAACTTGGCTACACAGGAACTGGATTACAAAACAGAACAGGGTCTCAAATTTAGAAAACCAACTTATGCTTGCTTAAGGGGAAAGGTGAGTTGGGGTGCTGCATAAAACCAGAGATTGAAATGAGCACAGATAAAGTTCCTTAAGCCAAATATGGAATAGACAAGAGCTACTCCTTGCTCAACGAAATGGACTCAACACCCCATATTAAACGCCTAAGAATGTACCTGACTAGTAAGTATCTTAAAACCTATGGATTGCTATGTCTCCGAAAGAGAATCAAGCGTGTGTACAGGGGCATAAACGCAGCAGTGATAGGATTGGAGAGGTTCGGTGAGCAAATGAAGACCCTTTGAAGTCATATTGCATGGTACCCATTCCACGGGTCTCAACTCTCCAGGTTTAAGGGATTCTTCCTTCAGCTAAAACATGCATGTGGAACCCAGAGTATGATCAACCGTGTGATCGGGAGACGTGTTCAAATATGTCTCCGTTCTCGTCCCCTGGTACTCGGGTGCAACATTCCAGACGCTTTACTAACACTCTCCCGACTTGGAGAGTCAGTGCCTTTAACCTCCTGTTTGGCCCAGTTTGCAATTTCTGCGGAAGATGAACAGGAATAGGGAGAACCAATGAGAGACTAGCTGGAGGTGTCTGGACGGGCAAATTTAACTCTCATTTCCCACCAGGAAGAGGAATTAACCAAAGGCTCAGCGTGCCGTGCCGGAACCACATTAGGGCCTGAAGCAATCCTGCGGTGTTGCGGCCAGCTCACAAGAAAGCGAGTTGAAGAAAGGAGCTCAGGGGCACTGTAATTCACAAATCTGCAGAGTTATAAATGACAGCTATCGTCCAAAAATATACTGAAGTAAGGCTGCCAAGAGGACTTGAAAGCGGGGCCGAATTGCAGGAAACCGATTTCAGGAGGTAGACTGGAATTGCATTGAAAGCATAGGAAAAGAGGCAGAACGTCCACAATGATGCACTTGGCCAAAAAGGGCGTATGTGTTTTTCCTGAATATATTCAGGAAAAAACGCATACGCCCTTTTTGGCCAACCAAGCAAGCTTGCAAAGGAAATCTGCACTACAATGAAGTCTCACTTCCCCCCGGTCAAAAGGGCCATCTGAAAAAAGTGTAAAATCCAGAAAGGCAGGACAGGCCATGGAGAACTGGGAGCCTTGTTATGCTGATGGGCGGGATGTAAATTGCCAACAGCCACTCGGGAGAAGTGTATGGTGTTTCCTTAAACATATAAAAAACAGAGCAACAGAGCCTAGGGCACTTCCACTTATGGTCCTATAGCTTAGGGAAATGAAAATCAAAAAGACACAGTCACCCCAATGTTTGGGACGGCTCTGTTTACAAGAACCTCGTTTACGGTACAAGTTCAATATCGCAGAAAGTGAAAAATGGATGAAGAAGTTGTGGTACTTACGTACAATGCAATATCACTCAGCAATGACATCTATGTCATCAGGTCCGTAGCAGCATAATGAGTGGATTCAGGTATGATGATTCTAACTGAAATAAGTCACGCAGAAAAAGGAACATCATAAGCTATCACTAATACACGGAATGTAAACTTGGCTACACAGGAACTGGATTACAAAACAGAACAGGGTCTCAAATTTAGAAAACCAACTTATGCTTGCTTAAGGGGAAAGGTGAGTTGGGGTGCTGCATAAAACCAGAGATTGAAATGAGCACAGATAAAGTTCCTTAAGCCAAATATGGAATAGACAAGAGCTACTCCTTGCTCAACGAAATGGACTCAACACCCCATATTAAACGCCTAAGAATGTACCTGACTAGTAAGTATCTTAAAACCTATGGATTGCTATGTCTCCGAAAGAGAATCAAGCATGTGTACAGGGGCATAAACGCAGCAGTGATAGGATTGGAGAGGTTCGGTGAGCAAATGAAGACCCTTTGAAGTCATATTGCACGGTACCCATTCCACGGGTCTCAACTCTCCAGGTTTAGAGGATTATTCCTTCAGCTAAAACATGCATGTGGAACCCAGAGTATGATCAACCGTGTGATCGGGAGACGTGTTCAAATATGTCTCCGTTCTCATCCCCTGGTACTCGGGTGCAACATTCCAGACGCTTTACTAACACTCTCCCGACTTGGAGAGTCAGTGCCTTTAACCTCCTGTTTGGCCCAGTTTGCAATTTCTGCGGAAGATCAACAGGAATAGGGAGAACCAATGAGAGACTAGCTGGAGGCGTCTGGACGGGCAAATTTAACTCTCATTTCCCACCAGGAAGAGGAATTAACCAAAGGCTCAGCGTGCCGTGCCGGAACCACATTAGGGCCTGAAGCAATCCTGCGGTGTTGCGGCCAGCTCACAAGAAAGCGAGTTGAAGAAAGGAGCTCAGGGGCACTGTAATTCACAAACCTGCAGAGTTATAAATGACAGCTATCGTCCAAAAATATACTGAAGTAAGGCTGCCAAGAGGACTTGAAAGCGGGGCAGAATTGCAGGAAACCGATTTCAGGAGGTAGACTGGAATTGCATTGAAAGCATAGGAAAAGAGGCAGAACGTCCACAATGATGCACTTGGCCAAAAAGGGCGTATGCGTTTTTTCCTGAATATATTCAGGAAAAAACGCATACACCCTTTTTGGCCAACCAAGCAAGCTTGCAAAGGAAATCTGCACTACAATGAAGTCTCACTTCCCCCCGGTCAAAAGGGCCATCTGAAAAAAGTGTAAAATCCAGAAAGGCAGGACAGGCCATGGAGAACTGGGAGCCTTGTTATGCTGATGGGCGGGATGTAAATTGCCAACAGCCACTCGGGAGAAGTGTATGGTGTTTCCTGAAACATCTAAAAAACAAAGCAACAGAGCCTAGGGCACTTCCACTTATGGTCCTATAGCTTAGGGAAATGAAAATCAAAAAGACACAGCCACCCCAAAGTTTGGGACGGCTCTGTTTACAAGAACCTCGTTTACGGTACAAGTTCAATATCGCAGAAAGTGAAAAATGGATGAAGAAGTTGTGGTACTTACGTACAATGCAATATCACTCAGCAATGACATCTATGTCATCAGGCCCGTAGCAGCATAATGAGTGCATTCAGGTATGATGATTCTAACTGAAAGAAGTCACACAGAAAAAGAAACATCATAAGATATCACTAATACACGGAATGTAAACTTGGCTACACAGGAACTGGATTACAAAACAGAACAGGGTCTCAAATTTAGAAAACCAACTTATGCTTGCTTAAGGGGAAAGGTGAGTTGGGGTGCTGCATAAAACCAGAGATTGAAATGAGCACAGATAAAGTTCCTTAAGCCAAATATGGAATAGACAAGAGCTACTCCTTGCTCAACGAAATGGACTCAACACCCCATATTAAACGCCTAAGAATGTACCTGAGTAGTAAGTATCTTAAAACCTATGGATTGCTATGTCTCCGAAAGAGAATCAAGCGTGTGTACAGGGGCATAAACGCAGCAGTGATAGGATTGGAGAGGTTCGGTGAGCAAATGAAGACCCTTTGAAGTCATATTGCATGGTACCCATTCCACGGGTCTCAACTCTCCAGGTTTAAGGGATTCTTCCTTCAGCTAAAACATGCATGTGGAACCCAGAGTATGATCAACCGTGTGATCGGGAGACGTGTTCAAATATGTCTCCGTTCTCGTCCCCTGGTACTCGGGTGCAACATTCCAGACGCTTTACTAACACTCTCCCGACTTGGAGAGTCAGTGCCTTTAACCTCCTGTTTGGCCCAGTTTGCAATTACTGCGGAAGATGAACAGGAATAGGGAGAACCAATGAGAGACTAGCTGGAGGTGTCTGGACGGGCAAATTTAACTCTCATTTCCCACCAGGAAGAGGAATTAACCAAAGGCTCAGCGTGCCGTGCCGGAACCACATTAGGGCCTGAAGCAATCCTGCGGTGTTGCGGCCAGCTCACAAGAAAGCGAGTTGAAGAAAGGAGCTCAGGGGCACTGTAATTCACAAACCTGCAGAGTTATTAATGACAGCTATCGTCCAAAAATATACTGAAGTAAGGCTGCCAAGAGGACTTGAAAGCGGGGCAGAATTGCAGGAAACCGATTTCAGGAGGTAGACTGGAATTGCATTGAAAGCATAGGAAAAGAGGCAGAACGTCCACAATGATGCACTTGGCCAAAAAGGGCGTATGCGTTTTTTCCTGAATATATTCAGGAAAAAACGCATACGCCCTTTTTGGCCAACCAAGCAAGCTTGCAAAGGAAATCTGCACTACAATGAAGTCTCACTTCCCCCCGGTCAAAAGGGCCATCTGAAAAAAGTGTAAAATCCAGAAAGGCAGGACAGGCCATGGAGAACTGGGAGCCTTGTTATGCTGATGGGCGGGATGTAAATTGCCAACAGCCACTCGGGAGAAGTGTATGGTGTTTCCTGAAACATCTAAAAAACAAAGCAACAGAGCCTAGGGCACTTCCACTTATGGTCCTATAGCTTAGGGAAATGAAAATCAAAAAGACACAGCCACCCCAAAGTTTGGGACGGCTCTGTTTACAAGAACCTCGTTTACGGTACAAGTTCAATATCGCAGAAAGTGAAAAATGGATGAAGAAGTTGTGGTACTTACGTACAATGCAATATCACTCAGCAATGACATCTATGTCATCAGGCCCGTAGCAGCATAATGAGTGCATTCAGGTATGATGATTCTAACTGAAAGAAGTCACACAGAAAAAGAAACATCATAAGATATCACTAATACACGGAATGTAAACTTGGCTACACAGGAACTGGATTACAAAACAGAACAGGGTCTCAAATTTAGAAAACCAACTTATGCTTGCTTAAGGGGAAAGGTGAGTTGGGGTGCTGCATAAAACCAGAGATTGAAATGAGCACAGATAAAGTTCCTTAAGCCAAATATGGAATAGACAAGAGCTACTCCTTGCTCAACGAAATGGACTCAACACCCCATATTAAACGCCTAAGAATGTACCTGACTAGTAAGTATCTTAAAACCTATGGATTGCTATGTCTCCGAAAGAGAATCAAGCATGTGTACAGGGGCATAAACGCAGCAGTGATAGGATTGGAGAGGTTCGGTGAGCAAATGAAGACCCTTTGAAGTCATATTGCATGGTACCCATTCCACGGGTCTCAACTCTCCAGGTTTAAGGGATTCTTCCTTCAGCTAAAACATGCATGTGGAACCCAGAGTATGATCAACCGTGTGATCGGGAGACGTGTTCAAATATGTCTCCGTTCTCGTCCCCTGGTACTCGGGTGCAACATTCCAGACGCTTTACTAACACTCTCCCGACTTGGAGAGTCAGTGCCTTTAACCTCCTGTTTGGCCCAGTTTGCAATTTCTGCGGAAGATGAACAGGAATAGGGAGAACCAATGAGAGACTAGCTGGAGGTGTCTGGACGGGCAAATTTAACTCTCATTTCCCACCAGGAAGAGGAATTAACCAAAGGCTCAGCGTGCCGTGCCGGAACCACATTAGGGCCTGAAGCAATCCTGCGGTGTTGCGGCCAGCTCACAAGAAAGCGAGTTGAAGAAAGGAGCTCAGGGGCACTGTAATTCACAAACCTGCAGAGTTATAAATGACAGCTATCGTCCAAAAATATACTGAAGTAAGGCTGCCAAGAGGACTTGAAAGCGGGGCCGAATTGCAGGAAACCGATTTCAGGAGGTAGACTGGAATTGCATTGAAAGCATAGGAAAAGAGGCAGAACGTCCACAATGATGCACTTGGCCAAAAAGGGCGTATGCGTTTTTTCCTGAATATATTCAGGAAAAAACGCATACGCCCTTTTTGGCCAACCAAGCAAGCTTGCAAAGGAAATCTGCACTACAATGAAGTCTCACTTCCCCCCGGTCAAAAGGGCCATCTGAAAAAAGTGTAAAATCCAGAAAGGCAGGACAGGCCATGGAGAACTGGGAGCCTTGTTATGCTGATGGGCGGGATGTAAATTGCCAACAGCCACTCGGGAGAAGTGTATGGTGTTTCCTGAAACATCTAAAAAACAAAGCAACAGAGCCTAGGGCACTTCCACTTATGGTCCTATAGCTTAGGGAAATGAAAATCAAAAAGACACAGCCACCCCAAAGTTTGGGACGGCTCTGTTTACAAGAACCTCGTTTACGGTACAAGTTCAATATCGCAGAAAGTGAAAAATGGATGAAGAAGTTGTGGTACTTACGTACAATGCAATATCACTCAGCAATGACATCTATGTCATCAGGCCCGTAGCAGCATAATGAGTGCATTCAGGTATGATGATTCTAACTGAAAGAAGTCACACAGAAAAAGAAACATCATAAGATATCACTAATACACGGAATGTAAACTTGGCTACACAGGAACTGGATTACAAAACAGAACAGGGTCTCAAATTTAGAAAACCAACTTATGCTTGCTTAAGGGGAAAGGTGAGTTGGGGTGCTGCATAAAACCAGAGATTGAAATGAGCACAGATAAAGTTCCTTAAGCCAAATATGGAATAGACAAGAGCTACTCCTTGCTCAACGAAATGGACTCAACACCCCATATTAAACGCCTAAGAATGTACCTGAGTAGTAAGTATCTTAAAACCTATGGATTGCTATGTCTCCGAAAGAGAATCAAGCGTGTGTACAGGGGCATAAACGCAGCAGTGATAGGATTGGAGAGGTTCGGTGAGCAAATGAAGACCCTTTGAAGTCATATTGCATGGTACCCATTCCACGGGTCTCAACTCTCCAGGTTTAAGGGATTCTTCCTTCAGCTAAAACATGCATGTGGAACCCAGAGTATGATCAACCGTGTGATCGGGAGACGTGTTCAAATATGTCTCCGTTCTCGTCCCCTGGTACTCGGGTGCAACATTCCAGACGCTTTACTAACACTCTCCCGACTTGGAGAGTCAGTGCCTTTAACCTCCTGTTTGGCCCAGTTTGCAATTTCTGCGGAAGATGAACAGGAATAGGGAGAACCAATGAGAGACTAGCTGGAGGTGTCTGGACGGGCAAATTTAACTCTCATTTCCCACCAGGAAGAGGAATTAACCAAAGGCTCAGCGTGCCGTGCCGGAACCAGATTAGGGCCTGAAGCAATCCTGCGGTGTTGCGGCCAGCTCACAAGAAAGCGAGTTGAAGAAAGGAGCTCAGGGGCACTGTAATTCACAAACCTGCAGAGTTATAAATGACAGCTATCGTCCAAAAATATACTGAAGTAAGGCTGCCAAGAGGACTTGAAAGCGGGGCAGAATTGCAGGAAACCGATTTCAGGAGGTAGACTGGAATTGCATTGAAAGCATAGGAAAAGAGGCAGAACGTCCACAATGATGCACTTGGCCAAAAAGGGCGTATGCGTTTTTTCCTGAATATATTCAGGAAAAAACGCATACGCCCTTTTTGGCCAACCAAGCAAGCTTGCAAAGGAAATCTGCACTACAATGAAGTCTCACTTCCCCCCGTCAAAAGGGCCATCTGAAAAAAGTGTAAAATCCAGAAAGGCAGGACAGGCCATGGAGAACTGGGAGCCTTGTTATGCTGATGGGCGGGATGTAAATTGCCAACAGCCACTCGGGAGAAGTGTATGGTGTTTCCTGAAACATCTAAAAAACAAAGCAACAGAGCCTAGGGCACTTCCACTTATGGTCCTATAGCTTAGGGAAATGAAAATCAAAAAGACACAGCCACCCCAAAGTTTGGGACGGCTCTGTTTACAAGAACCTCGTTTACGGTACAAGTTCAATATCGCAGAAAGTGAAAAATGGATGAAGAAGTTGTGGTACTTACGTACAATGCAATATCACTCAGCAATGACATCTATGTCATCAGGCCCGTAGCAGCATAATGAGTGCATTCAGGTATGATGATTCTAACTGAAAGAAGTCACACAGAAAAAGAAACATCATAAGATATCACTAATACACGGAATGTAAACTTGGCTACACAGGAACTGGATTACAAAACAGAACAGGGTCTCAAATTTAGAAAACCAACTTATGCTTGCTTAAGGGGAAAGGTGAGTTGGGGTGCTGCATAAAACCAGAGATTGAAATGAGCACAGATAAAGTTCCTTAAGCCAAATATGGAATAGACAAGAGCTACTCCTTGCTCAACGAAATGGACTCAACACCCCATATTAAACGCCTAAGAATGTACCTGACTAGTAAGTATCTTAAAACCTATGGATTGCTATGTCTCCGAAAGAGAATCAAGCGTGTGTACAGGGGCATAAACGCAGCAGTGATAGGATTGGAGAGGTTCGGTGAGCAAATGAAGACCCTTTGAAGTCATATTGCATGGTACCCATTCCACGGGTCTCAACTCTCCAGGTTTAAGGGATTCTTCCTTCAGCTAAAACATGCATGTGGAACCCAGAGTATGATCAACCGTGTGATCGGGAGACGTGTTCAAATATGTCTCCGTTCTCGTCCCCTGGTACTCGGGTGCAACATTCCAGACGCTTTACTAACACTCTCCCGACTTGGAGAGTCAGTGCCTTTAACCTCCTGTTTGGCCCAGTTTGCAATTTCTGCGGAAGATGAACAGGAATAGGGAGAACCAATGAGAGACTAGCTGGAGGTGTCTGGACGGGCAAATTTAACTCTCATTTCCCACCAGGAAGAGGAATTAACCAAAGGCTCAGCGTGCCGTGCCGGAACCAGATTAGGGCCTGAAGCAATCCTGCGGTGTTGCGGCCAGCTCACAAGAAAGCGAGTTGAAGAAAGGAGCTCAGGGACACTGTAATTCACAAACCTGCAGAGTTATTAATAACAGCTATCGTCCAAAAATATACTGAAGTAAGGCTGCCAAGAGGACTTGAAAGCGGGGCAGAATTGCAGGAAACCGATTTCAGGAGGTAGACTGGAATTGCATTGAAAGCATAGGAAAAGAGGCAGAACGTCCACAATGATGCACTTGGCCAAAAAGGGCGTATGCGTTTTTTCCTGAATATATTCAGGAAAAAACGCATACGCCCTTTTTGGCCAACCAAGCAAGCTTGCAAAGGAAATCTGCACTACAATGAAGTCTCACTTCCCCCCGGTCAAAAGGGCCATCTGAAAAAAGTGTAAAATCCAGAAAGGCAGGACAGGCCATGGAGAACTGGGAGCCTTGTTATGCTGATGGGCGGGATGTAAATTGCCAACAGCCACTCGGGAGAAGTGTATGGTGTTTCCTGAAACATCTAAAAAACAAAGCAACAGAGCCTAGGGCACTTCCACTTATGGTCCTATAGCTTAGGGAAATGAAAATCAAAAAGACACAGCCACCCCAAAGTTTGGGACGGCTCTGTTTACAAGAACCTCGTTTACGGTACAAGTTCAATATCGCAGAAAGTGAAAAATGGATGAAGAAGTTGTGGTACTTACGTACAATGCAATATCACTCAGCAATGACATCTATGTCATCAGGCCCGTAGCAGCATAATGAGTGGATTCAGGTATGATGATTCTAACTGAAAGAAGTCACACAGAAAAAGAAACATCATAAGATATCACTAATACACGGAATGTAAACTTGGCTACACAGGAACTGGATTACAAAACAGAACAGGGTCTCAAATTTAGAAAACCAACTTATGCTTGCTTAAGGGGAAAGGTGAGTTGGGGTGCTGCATAAAACCAGAGATTGAAATGAGCACAGATAAAGTTCCTTAAGCCAAATATGGAATAGACAAGAGCTACTCCTTGCTCAACGAAATGGACTCAACACCCCATATTAAACGCCTAAGAATGTACCTGACTAGTAAGTATCTTAAAACCTATGGATTGCTATGTCTCCGAAAGAGAATCAAGCGTGTGTACAGGGGCATAAACGCAGCAGTGATAGGATTGGAGAGGTTCGGTGAGCAAATGAAGACCCTTTGAAGTCATATTGCATGGTACCCATTCCACGGGTCTCAACTCTCCAGGTTTAAGGGATTCTTCCTTCAGCTAAAACATGCATGTGGAACCCAGAGTATGATCAACCGTGTGATCGGGAGACGTGTTCAAATATGTCTCCGTTCTCATCCCCTGGTACTCGGGTGCAACATTCCAGACGCTTTACTAACACTCTCCCGACTTGGAGAGTCAGTGCCTTTAACCTCCTGTTTGGCCCAGTTTGCAATTTCTGCGGAAGATGAACAGGAATAGGGAGAACCAATGAGAGACTAGCTGGAGGCGTCTGGACGGGCAAATTTAACTCTCATTTCCCACCAGGAAGAGGAATTAACCAAAGGCTCAGCGTGCCGTGCCGGAACCACATTAGGGCCTGAAGCAATCCTGCGGTGTTGCGGCCAGCTCACAAGAAAGCGAGTTGAAGAAAGGAGCTCAGGGGCACTGTAATTCACAAACCTGCAGAGTTATAAATGACAGCTATCGTCCAAAAATATACTGAAGTAAGGCTGCCAAGAGGACTTGAAAGCGGGGCAGAATTGCAGGAAACCGATTTCAGGAGGTAGACTGGAATTGCATTGAAAGCATAGGAAAAGAGGCAGAACGTCCACAATGATGCACTTGGCCAAAAAGGGCGTATGTGTTTTTCCTGAATATATTCAGGAAAAAACGCATACGCCCTTTTTGGCCAACCAAGCAAGCTTGCAAAGGAAATCTGCACTACAATGAAGTCTCACTTCCCCCCGGTCAAAAGGGCCATCTGAAAAAAGTGTAAAATCCAGAAAGGCAGGACAGGCCATGGAGAACTGGGAGCCTTGTTATGCTGATGGGCGGGATGTAAATTGCCAACAGCCACTCGGGAGAAGTGTATGGTGTTTCCTGAAACATCTAAAAAACAAAGCAACAGAGCCTAGGGCACTTCCACTTATGGTCCTATAGCTTAGGGAAATGAAAATCAAAAAGACACAGCCACCCCAAAGTTTGGGACGGCTCTGTTTACAAGAACCTCGTTTACGGTACAAGTTCAATATCGCAGAAAGTGAAAAATGGATGAAGAAGTTGTGGTACTTACGTACAATGCAATATCACTCAGCAATGACATCTATGTCATCAGGCCCGTAGCAGCATAATGAGTGCATTCAGGTATGATGATTCTAACTGAAAGAAGTCACACAGAAAAAGAAACATCATAAGATATCACTAATACACGGAATGTAAACTTGGCTACACAGGAACTGGATTACAAAACAGAACAGGGTCTCAAATTTAGAAAACCAACTTATGCTTGCTTAAGGGGAAAGGTGAGTTGGGGTGCTGCATAAAACCAGAGATTGAAATGAGCACAGATAAAGTTCCTTAAGCCAAATATGGAATAGACAAGAGCTACTCCTTGCTCAACGAAATGGACTCAACACCCCATATTAAACGCCTAAGAATGTACCTGACTAGTAAGTATCTTAAAACCTATGGATTGCTATGTCTCCGAAAGAGAATCAAGCGTGTGTACAGGGGCATAAACGCAGCAGTGATAGGATTGGAGAGGTTCGCTGAGCAAATGAAGACCCTTTGAAGTCATATTGCATGGTACCCATTCCACGGGTCTCAACTCTCCAGGTTTAAGGGATTCTTCCTTCAGCTAAAACATGCATGTGGAACCCAGAGTATGATCAACCGTGTGATCGGGAGACGTGTTCAAATATGTCTCCGTTCTCATCCCCTGGTACTCGGGTGCAACATTCCAGACGCTTTACTAACACTCTCCCGACTTGGAGAGTCAGTGCCTTTAACCTCCTGTTTGGCCCAGTTTGCAATTTCTGCGGAAGATGAACAGGAATAGGGAGAACCAATGAGAGACTAGCTGGAGGCGTCTGGACGGGCAAATTTAACTCTCATTTCCCACCAGGAAGAGGAATTAACCAAAGGCTCAGCGTGCCGTGCCGGAACCACATTAGGGCCTGAAGCAATCCTGCGGTGTTGCGGCCAGCTCACAAGAAAGCGAGTTGAAGAAAGGAGCTCAGGGGCACTGTAATTCACAAACCTGCAGAGTTATAAATGACAGCTATCGTCCAAAAATATACTGAAGTAAGGCTGCCAAGAGGACTTGAAAGCGGGGCAGAATTGCAGGAAACCGATTTCAGGAGGTAGACTGGAATTGCATTGAAAGCATAGGAAAAGAGGCAGAACGTCCACAATGATGCACTTGGCCAAAAAGGGCGTATGTGTTTTTCCTGAATATATTCAGGAAAAAACGCATACGCCCTTTTTGGCCAACCAAGCAAGCTTGCAAAGGAAATCTGCACTACAATGAAGTCTCACTTCCCCCCGGTCAAAAGGGCCATCTGAAAAAAGTGTAAAATCCAGAAAGGCAGGACAGGCCATGGAGAACTGGGAGCCTTGTTATGCTGATGGGCGGGATGTAAATTGCCAACAGCCACTCGGGAGAAGTGTATGGTGTTTCCTGAAACATCTAAAAAACAAAGCAACAGAGCCTAGGGCACTTCCACTTATGGTCCTATAGCTTAGGGAAATGAAAATCAAAAAGACACAGCCACCCCAAAGTTTGGGACGGCTCTGTTTACAAGAACCTCGTTTACGGTACAAGTTCAATATCGCAGAAAGTGAAAAATGGATGAAGAAGTTGTGGTACTTACGTACAATGCAATATCACTCAGCAATGACATCTATGTCATCAGGCCCGTAGCAGCATAATGAGTGCATTCAGGTATGATGATTCTAACTGAAAGAAGTCACACAGAAAAAGAAACATCATAAGATATCACTAATACACGGAATGTAAACTTGGCTACACAGGAACTGGATTACAAAACAGAACAGGGTCTCAAATTTAGAAAACCAACTTATGCTTGCTTAAGGGGAAAGGTGAGTTGGGGTGCTGCATAAAACCAGAGATTGAAATGAGCACAGATAAAGTTCCTTAAGCCAAATATGGAATAGACAAGAGCTACTCCTTGCTCAACGAAATGGACTCAACACCCCATATTAAACGCCTAAGAATGTACCTGAGTAGTAAGTATCTTAAAACCTATGGATTGCTATGTCTCCGAAAGAGAATCAAGCGTGTGTACAGGGGCATAAACGCAGCAGTGATAGGATTGGAGAGGTTCGGTGAGCAAATGAAGACCCTTTGAAGTCATATTGCATGGTACCCATTCCACGGGTCTCAACTCTCCAGGTTTAAGGGATTCTTCCTTCAGCTAAAACATGCATGTGGAACCCAGAGTATGATCAACCGTGTGATCGGGAGACGTGTTCAAATATGTCTCCGTTCTCGTCCCCTGGTACTCGGGTGCAACATTCCAGACGCTTTACTAACACTCTCCCGACTTGGAGAGTCAGTGCCTTTAACCTCCTGTTTGGCCCAGTTTGCAATTTCTGCGGAAGATGAACAGGAATAGGGAGAACCAATGAGAGACTAGCTGGAGGTGTCTGGACGGGCAAATTTAACTCTCATTTCCCACCAGGAAGAGGAATTAACCAAAGGCTCAGCGTGCCGTGCCGGAACCAGATTAGGGCCTGAAGCAATCCTGCGGTGTTGCGGCCAGCTCACAAGAAAGCGAGTTGAAGAAAGGAGCTCAGGGGCACTGTAATTCACAAACCTGCAGAGTTATAAGTGACAGCTATCGTCCAAAAATATACTGAAGTAAGGCTGCCAAGAGGACTTGAAAGCGGGGCAGAATTGCAGGAAACCGATTTCAGGAGGTAGACTGGAATTGCATTGAAAGCATAGGAAAAGAGGCAGAACGTCCACAATGATGCACTTGGCCAAAAAGGGCGTATGCGTTTTTTCCTGAATATATTCAGGAAAAAACGCATACGCCCTTTTTGGCCAACCAAGCAAGCTTGCAAAGGAAATCTGCACTACAATGAAGTCTCACTTCCCCCCGGTCAAAAGGGCCATCTGAAAAAAGTGTAAAATCCAGAAAGGCAGGACAGGCCATGGAGAACTGGGAGCCTTGTTATGCTGATGGGCGGGATGTAAATTGCCAACAGCCACTCGGGAGAAGTGTATGGTGTTTCCTGAAACATCTAAAAAACAAAGCAACAGAGCCTAGGGCACTTCCACTTATGGTCCTATAGCTTAGGGAAATGAAAATCAAAAAGACACAGCCACCCCAAAGTTTGGGACGGCTCTGTTTACAAGAACCTCGTTTACGGTACAAGTTCAATATCGCAGAAAGTGAAAAATGGATGAAGAAGTTGTGGTACTTACGTACAATGCAATATCACTCAGCAATGACATCTATGTCATCAGGCCCATAGCAGCATAATGAGTGGATTCAGGTATGATGATTCTAACTGAAAGAAGTCACACAGAAAAAGAAACATCATAAGATATCACTAATACACGGAATGTAAACTTGGCTACACAGGAACTGGATTACAAAACAGAACAGGGTCTCAAATTTAGAAAACCAACTTATGCTTGCTTAAGGGGAAAGGTGAGTTGGGGTGCTGCATAAAACCAGAGATTGAAATGAGCACAGATAAAGTTCCTTAAGCCAAATATGGAATAGACAAGAGCTACTCCTTGCTCAACGAAATGGACTCAACACCCCATATTAAACGCCTAAGAATGTACCTGACTAGTAAGTATCTTAAAACCTATGGATTGCTATGTCTCCGAAAGAGAATCAAGCGTGTGTACAGGGGCATAAACGCAGCAGTGATAGGATTGGAGAGGTTCGGTGAGCAAATGAAGACCCTTTGAAGTCATATTGCATGGTACCCATTCCACGGGTCTCAACTCTCCAGGTTTAAGGGATTCTTCCTTCAGCTAAAACATGCATGTGGAACCCAGAGTATGATCAACCGTGTGATCGGGAGACGTGTTCAAATATGTCTCCGTTCTCATCCCCTGGTACTCGGGTGCAACATTCCAGACGCTTTACTAACACTCTCCTGACTTGGAGAGTCAGTGCCTTTAACCTCCTGTTTGGCCCAGTTTGCAATTTCTGCGGAAGATGAACAGGAATAGGGAGAACCAATGAGAGACTAGCTGGAGGCGTCTGGACGGGCAAATTTAACTCTCATTTCCCACCAGGAAGAGGAATTAACCAAAGGCTCAGCGTGCCGTGCCGGAACCACATTAGGACCTGAAGCAATCCTGCGGTGTTGCGGCCAGCTCACAAGAAAGCGAGTTGAAGAAAGGAGCTCAGGGGCACTGTAATTCACAAACCTGCAGAGTTATAAATGACAGCTATCGTCCAAAAATATACTGAAGTAAGGCTGCCAAGAGGACTTGAAAGCGGGGCAGAATTGCAGGAAACCGATTTCAGGAGGTAGACTGGAATTGCATTGAAAGCATAGGAAAAGAGGCAGAACGTCCACAATGATGCACTTGGCCAAAAAGGGCGTATGTGTTTTTCCTGAATATATTCAGGAAAAAACGCATACGCCCTTTTTGGCCAACCAAGCAAGCTTGCAAAGGAAATCTGCACTACAATGAAGTCTCACTTCCCCCCGGTCAAAAGGGCCATCTGAAAAAAGTGTAAAATCCAGAAAGGCAGGACAGGCCATGGAGAACTGGGAGCCTTGTTATGCTGATGGGCGGGATGTAAATTGCCAACAGCCACTCGGGAGAAGTGTATGGTGTTTCCTGAAACATCTAAAAAACAAAGCAACAGAGCCTAGGGCACTTCCACTTATGGTCCTATAGCTTAGGGAAATGAAAATCAAAAAGACACAGCCACCCCAAAGTTTGGGACGGCTCTGTTTACAAGAACCTCGTTTACGGTACAAGTTCAATATCGCAGAAAGTGAAAAATGGATGAAGAAGTTGTGGTACTTACGTACAATGCAATATCACTCAGCAATGACATCTATGTCATCAGGCCCGTAGCAGCATAATGAGTGCATTCAGGTATGATGATTCTAACTGAAAGAAGTCACACAGAAAAAGAAACATCATAAGATATCACTAATACACGGAATGTAAACTTGGCTACACAGGAACTGGATTACAAAACAGAACAGGGTCTCAAATTTAGAAAACCAACTTATGCTTGCTTAAGGGGAAAGGTGAGTTGGGGTGCTGCATAAAACCAGAGATTGAAATGAGCACAGATAAAGTTCCTTAAGCCAAATATGGAATAGACAAGAGCTACTCCTTGCTCAACGAAATGGACTCAACACCCCATATTAAACGCCTAAGAATGTACCTGAGTAGTAAGTATCTTAAAACCTATGGATTGCTATGTCTCCGAAAGAGAATCAAGCGTGTGTACAGGGGCATAAACGCAGCAGTGATAGGATTGGAGAGGTTCGGTGAGCAAATGAAGACCCTTTGAAGTCATATTGCATGGTACCCATTCCACGGGTCTCAACTCTCCAGGTTTAAGGGATTCTTCCTTCAGCTAAAACATGCATGTGGAACCCAGAGTATGATCAACCGTGTGATCGGGAGACGTGTTCAAATATGTCTCCGTTCTCGTCCCCTGGTACTCGGGTGCAACATTCCAGACGCTTTACTAACACTCTCCTGACTTGGAGAGTCAGTGCCTTTAACCTCCTGTTTGGCCCAGTTTGCAATTTCTGCGGAAGATGAACAGGAATAGGGAGAACCAATGAGAGACTAGCTGGAGGTGTCTGGACGGGCAAATTTAACTCTCATTTCCCACCAGGAAGAGGAATTAACCAAAGGCTCAGTGTGCCGTGCCGGAACCAGATTAGGGCCTGAAGCAATCCTGCGGTGTTGCGGCCAGCTCACAAGAAAGCGAGTTGAAGAAAGGAGCTCAGGGGCACTGTAATTCACAAACCTGCAGAGTTATTAATAACAGCTATCGTCCAAAAATATACTGAAGTAAGGCTGCCAAGAGGACTTGAAAGCGGGGCAGAATTGCAGGAAACCGATTTCAGGAGGTAGACTGGAATTGCATTGAAAGCATAGGAAAAGAGGCAGAACGTCCACAATGATGCACTTGGCCAAAAAGGGCGTATGCGTTTTTTCCTGAATATATTCAGGAAAAAACGCATACGCCCTTTTTGGCCAACCAAGCAAGCTTGCAAAGGAAATCTGCACTACAATGAAGTCTCACTTCCCCCCGGTCAAAAGGGCCATCTGAAAAAAGTGTAAAATCCAGAAAGGCAGGACAGGCCATGGAGAACTGGGAGCCTTGTTATGCTGATGGGCGGGATGTAAATTGCCAACAGCCACTCGGGAGAAGTGTATGGTGTTTCCTGAAACATCTAAAAAACAAAGCAACAGAGCCTAGGGCACTTCCACTTATGGTCCTATAGCTTAGGGAAATGAAAATCAAAAAGACACAGCCACCCCAAAGTTTGGGACGGCTCTGTTTACAAGAACCTCGTTTACGGTACAAGTTCAATATCGCAGAAAGTGAAAAATGGATGAAGAAGTTGTGGTACTTACGTACAATGCAATATCACTCAGCAATGACATCTATGTCATCAGGCCCGTAGCAGCATAATGAGTGCATTCAGGTATGATGATTCTAACTGAAAGAAGTCACACAGAAAAAGAAACATCATAAGATATCACTAATACACGGAATGTAAACTTGGCTACACAGGAACTGGATTACAAAACAGAACAGGGTCTCAAATTTAGAAAACCAACTTATGCTTGCTTAAGGGGAAAGGTGAGTTGGGGTGCTGCATAAAACCAGAGATTGAAATGAGCACAGATAAAGTTCCTTAAGCCAAATATGGAATAGACAAGAGCTACTCCTTGCTCAACGAAATGGACTCAACACCCCATATTAAACGCCTGAGAATGTACCTGACTAGTAAGTATCTTAAAACCTATGGATTGCTATGTCTCCGAAAGAGAATCAAGCGTGTGTACAGGGGCATAAACGCAGCAGTGATAGGATTGGAGAGGTTCGGTGAGCAAATGAAGACCCTTTGAAGTCATATTGCATGGTACCCATTCCACGGGTCTCAACTCTCCAGGTTTAAGGGATTCTTCCTTCAGCTAAAACATGCATGTGGAACCCAGAGTATGATCAACCGTGTGATCGGGAGACGTGTTCAAATATGTCTCCGTTCTCGTCCCCTGGTACTCGGGTGCAACATTCCAGACGCTTTACTAACACTCTCCCGACTTGGAGAGTCAGTGCCTTTAACCTCCTGTTTGGCCCAGTTTGCAATTTCTGCGGAACATGAACAGGAATAGGGAGAACCAATGAGAGACTAGCTGGAGGTGTCTGGACGGGCAAATTTAACTCTCATTTCCCACCAGGAAGAGGAATTAACCAAAGGCTCAGCGTGCCGTGCCGGAACCACATTAGGGCCTGAAGCAATCTTGCGGTGTTGCGGCCAGCTCACAAGAAAGCGAGTTGAAGAAAGGAGCTCAGGGGCACTGTAATTCACAAACCTGCAGAGTTATTAATGACAGCTATCGTCCAAAAATATACTGAAGTAAGGCTGCCAAGAGGACTTGAAAGCGGGGCAGAATTGCAGGAAACCGATTTCAGGAGGTAGACTGGAATTGCATTGAAAGCATAGGAAAAGAGGCAGAACGTCCACAATGATGCACTTGGCCAAAAAGGGCGTATGCGTTTTTTCCTGAATATATTCAGGAAAAAACGCATACGCCCTTTTTGGCCAACCAAGCAAGCTTGCAAAGGAAATCTGCACTACAATGAAGTCTCACTTCCCCCTGGTCAAAAGGGCCATCTGAAAAAAGTGTAAAATCCAGAAAGGCAGGACAGGCCATGGAGAACTGGGAGCCTTGTTATGCTGATGGGCGGGATGTAAATTGCCAACAGCCACTGGGGAGAAGTGTATGGTGTTTCCTGAAACATCTAAAAAACAAAGCAACAGAGCCTAGGGCACTTCCACTTATGGTCCTATAGCTTAGGGAAATGAAAATCAAAAAGACACAGCCACCCCAAAGTTTGGGACGGCTCTGTTTACAAGAACCTCGTTTACGGTACAAGTTCAATATCGCAGAAAGTGAAAAATGGATGAAGAAGTTGTGGTACTTACGTACAATGCAATATCACTCAGCAATGACATCTATGTCATCAGGCCCGTAGCAGCATAATGAGTGGATTCAGGTATGATGATTCTAACTGAAATAAGTCACGCAGAAAAAGAAACATCATAAGATATCACTAATACACGGAATGTAAACTTGGCTACACAGGAACTGGATTACAAAACAGAACAGGGTCTCAAATTTAGAAAACCAACTTATGCTTGCTTAAGGGGAAAGGTGAGTTGGGGTGCTGCATAAAACCAGAGATTGAAATGAGCACAGATAAAGTTCCTTAAGCCAAATATGGAATAGACAAGAGCTACTCCTTGCTCAACGAAATGGACTCAACACCCCATATTAAACGCCTAAGAATGTACCTGACTAGTAAGTATCTTAAAACCTATGGATTGCTATGTCTCCGAAAGAGAATCAAGCGTGTGTACAGGGGCATAAACGCAGCAGTGATAGGATTGGAGAGGTTCGGTGAGCAAATGAAGACCCTTTGAAGTCATATTGCATGGTACCCATTCCACGGGTCTCAACTCTCCAGGTTTAAGGGATTCTTCCTTCAGCTAAAACATGCATGTGGAACCCAGAGTATGACCAACCGTGTGATCGGGAGACGTGTTCAAATATGTCTCCGTTCTCATCCCCTGGTACTCGGGTGCAACATTCCAGACGCTTTACTAACACTCTCCTGACTTGGAGAGTCAGTGCCTTTAACCTCCTGTTTGGCCCAGTTTGCAATTTCTGCGGAAGATGAACAGGAATAGGGAGAACCAATGAGAGACTAGCTGGAGGTGTCTGGACGGGCAAATTTAACTCTCATTTCCCACCAGGAAGAGGAATTAACCAAAGGCTCAGCGTGCCGTGCCGGAACCAGATTAGGGCCTGAAGCAATCCTGCGGTGTTGCGGCCAGCTCACAAGAAAGCGAGTTGAAGAAAGGAGCTCAGGGGCACTGTAATTCACAAGCCTGCAGAGTTATTAATGACAGCTATCGTCCAAAAATATACTGAAGTAAGGCTGCCAAGAGGACTTGAAAGCGGGGCAGAATTGCAGGAAACCGATTTCAGGAGGTAGACTGGAATTGCATTGAAAGCATAGGAAAAGAGGCAGAACGTCCACAATGATGCACTTGGCCAAAAAGGGCGTATGCGTTTTTTCCTGAATATATTCAGGAAAAAACGCATACGCCCTTTTTGGCCAACCAAGCAAGCTTGCAAAGGAAATCTGCACTACAATGAAGTCTCACTTCCCCCCGGTCAAAAGGGCCATCTGAAAAAAGTGTAAAATCCAGAAAGGCAGGACAGGCCATGGAGAACTGGGAGCCTTGTTATGCTGATGGGCGGGATGTAAATTGCCAACAGCCACTCGGGAGAAGTGTATGGTGTTTCCTGAAACATCTAAAAAACAAAGCAACAGAGCCTAGGGCACTTCCACTTATGGTCCTATAGCTTAGGGAAATGAAAATCAAAAAGACACAGCCACCCCAAAGTTTGGGACGGCTCTGTTTACAAGAACCTCGTTTACGGTACAAGTTCAATATCGCAGAAAGTGAAAAATGGATGAAGAAGTTGTGGTACTTACGTACAATGCAATAGCACTCAGCAATGACATCTATGTCATCAGGCCCGTAGCAGCATAATGAGTGGATTCAGGTATGATGATTCTAACTGAAAGAAGTCACACAGAAAAAGAAACATCATAAGATATCACTAATACACGGAATGTAAACTTGGCTACACAGGAACTGGATTACAAAACAGAACAGGGTCTCAAATTTAGAAAACCAACTTATGCTTGCTTAAGGGGAAAGGTGAGTTGGGGTGCTGCATAAAACCAGAGATTGAAATGAGCACAGATAAAGTTCCTTAAGCCAAATATGGAATAGACAAGAGCTACTCCTTGCTCAACGAAATGGACTCAACACCCCATATTAAACGCCTAAGAATGTACCTGACTAGTAAGTATCTTAAAACCTATGGATTGCTATGTCTCCGAAAGAGAATCAAGCGTGTGTACAGGGGCATAAACGCAGCAGTGATAGGATTGGAGAGGTTCGGTGAGCAAATGAAGACCCTTTGAAGTCATATTGCATGGTACCCATTCCACGGGTCTCAACTCTCCAGGTTTAAGGGATTCTTCCTTCAGCTAAAACATGCATGTGGAACCCAGAGTATGATCAACCGTGTGATCGGGAGACGTGTTCAAATATGTCTCCGTTCTCGTCCCCTGGTACTTGGGTGCAACATTCCAGACGCTTTACTAACACTCTCCCGACTTGGAGAGTCAGTGCCTTTAACCTCCTGTTTGGCACAGTTTGCAATTTCTGCGGAAGATGAACAGGAATAGGGAGAACCAATGAGAGACTAGCTGGAGGTGTCTGGACGGGCAAATTTAACTCTCATTTCCCACCAGGAAGAGGAATTAACCAAAGGCTCAGCGTGCCGTGCCGGAACCACATTAGGGCCTGAAGCAATCCTGCGGTGTTGCAGCCAGCTCACAAGAAAGCGAGTTGAAGAAAGGAGCTCAGGGGCACTGTAATTCACAAACCTGCAGAGTTATAAATGACAGCTATCGTCCAAAAATATACTGAAGTAAGGCTGCCAAGAGGACTTGAAAGCGGGGCAGAATTGCAGGAAACCGATTTCAGGAGGTAGACTGGAATTGCATTGAAAGCATAGGAAAAGAGGCAGAACGTCCACAATGATGCACTTGGCCAAAAAGGGCGTATGCGTTTTTTCCTGAATATATTCAGGAAAAAACGCATACGCCCTTTTTGGCCAACCAAGCAAGCTTGCAAAGGAAATCTGCACTACAATGAAGTCTCACTTCCCCCCGGTCAAAAGGGCCATCTGAAAAAAGTGTAAAATCCAGAAAGGCAGGACAGGCCATGGAGAACTGGGAGCCTTGTTATGCTGATGGGCGGGATGTAAATTGCCAACAGCCACTCGGGAGAAGTGTATGGTGTTTCCTGAAACATCTAAAAAACAAAGCAACAGAGCCTAGGGCACTTCCACTTATGGTCCTATAGCTTAGGGAAATGAAAATCAAAAAGACACAGCCACCCCAAAGTTTGGGACGGCTCTGTTTACAAGAACCTCGTTTACGGTACAAGTTCAATATCACAGAAAGTGAAAAATGGATGAAGAAGTTGTGGTACTTACGTACAATGCAATATCACTCAGCAATGACATCTATGTCATCAGGCCCGTAGCAGCATAATGAGTGGATTCAGGTATGATGATTCTACCTGAAATAAGTCACGCAGAAAAAGAAACATCATAAGATATCACTAATACACGGAATGTAAACTTGGCTACACAGGAACTGGATTACAAAACAGAACAGGGTCTCAAATTTAGAAAACCAACTTATGCTTGCTTAAGGGGAAAGGTGAGTTGGGGTGCTGCATAAAACCAGAGATTGAAATGAGCACAGATAAAGTTCCTTAAGCCAAATATGGAATAGACAAGAGCTACTCCTTGCTCAACGAAATGGACTCAACACCCCATATTAAACGCCTAAGAATGTACCTGACTAGTAAGTATCTTAAAACCTATGGATTGCTATGTCTCCGAAAGAGAATCAAGCGTGTGTACAGGGGCATAAACGCAGCAGTGATAGGATTGGAGAGGTTCGGTGAGCAAATGAAGACCCTTTGAAGTCATATTGCATGGTACCCATTCCACGGGTCTCAACTCTCCAGGTTTAAGGGATTCTTCCTTCAGCTAAAACATGCATGTGGAACCCAGAGTATGATCAACCGTGTGATCGGGAGACGTGTTCAAATATGTCTCCGTTCTCGTCCCCTGGTACTTGGGTGCAACATTCCAGACGCTTTACTAACACTCTCCCGACTTGGAGAGTCAGTGCCTTTAACCTCCTGTTTGGCCCAGTTTGCAATTTCTGCGGAAGATGAACAGGAATAGGGAGAACCAATGAGAGACTAGCTGGAGGTGTCTGGACGGGCAAATTTAACTCTCATTTCCCACCAGGAAGAGGAATTAACCAAAGGCTCAGCGTGCCGTGCCGGAACCACATTAGGGCCTGAAGCAATCCTGCGGTGTTGCAGCCAGCTCACAAGAAAGCGAGTTGAAGAAAGGAGCTCAGGGGCACTGTAATTCACAAACCTGCAGAGTTATAAATGACAGCTATCATCCAAAAATATACTGAAGTAAGGCTGCCAAGAGGACTTGAAAGCGGGGCAGAATTGCAGGAAACCGATTTCAGGAGGTAGACTGGAATTGCATTGAAAGCATAGGAAAAGAGGCAGAACGTCCACAATGATGCACTTGGCCAAAAAGGGCGTATGCGTTTTTTCCTGAATATATTCAGGAAAAAACGCATACGCCCTTTTTGGCCAACCAAGCAAGCTTGCAAAGGAAATCTGCACTACAATGAAGTCTCACTTCCCCCCGGTCAAAAGGGCCATCTGAAAAAAGTGTAAAATCCAGAAAGGCAGGACAGGCCATGGAGAACTGGGAGCCTTGTTATGCTGATGGGCGGGATGTAAATTGCCAACAGCCACTCGGGAGAAGTGTATGGTGTTTCCTGAAACATCTAAAAAACAAAGCAACAGAGCCTAGGGCACTTCCACTTATGGTCCTATAGCTTAGGGAAATGAAAATCAAAAAGACACAGCCACCCCAAAGTTTGGGACGGCTCTGTTTACAAGAACCTCGTTTACGGTACAAGTTCAATATCGCAGAAAGTGAAAAATGGATGAAGAAGTTGTGGTACTTACGTACAATGCAATATCACTCAGCAATGACATCTATGTCATCAGGCCCATAGCAGCATAATGAGTGGATTCAGGTATGATGATTCTAACTGAAAGAAGTCACACAGAAAAAGAAACATCATAAGATATCACTAATACACGGAATGTAAACTTGGCTACACAGGAACTGGATTACAAAACAGAACAGGGTCTCAAATTTAGAAAACCAACTTATGCTTGCTTAAGGGGAAAGGTGAGTTGGGGTGCTTCATAAAACCAGAGATTGAAATGAGCACAGATAAAGTTCCTTAAGCCAAATATGGAATAGACAAGAGCTACTCCTTGCTCAACGAAATGGACTCAACACCCCATATTAAACGCCTAAGAATGTACCTGACTAGTAAGTATCTTAAAACCTATGGATTGCTATGTCTCCGAAAGAGAATCAAGCGTGTGTACAGGGGCATAAACGCAGCAGTGATAGGATTGGAGAGGTTCGGTGAGCAAATGAAGACCCTTTGAAGTCATATTGCATGGTACCCATTCCACGGGTCTCAACTCTCCAGGTTTAAGGGATTCTTCCTTCAGCTAAAACATGCATGTGGAACCCAGAGTATGATCAACCGTGTGATCGGGAGACGTGTTCAAATATGTCTCCGTTCTCGTCCCCTGGTACTCGGGTGCAACATTCCAGACGCTTTACTAACACTCTCCCGACTTGGAGAGTCAGTGCCTTTAACCTCCTGTTTGGCCCAGTTTGCAATTTCTGCGGAAGATGAACAGGAATAGGGAGAACCAATGAGAGACTAGCTGGAGGTGTCTGGACGGGCAAATTTAACTCTCATTTCCCACCAGGAAGAGGAATTAACCAAAGGCTCAGCGTGCCGTGCCGGAACCACATTAGGGCCTGAAGCAATCCTGCGGTGTTGCGGCCAGCTCACAAGAAAGCGAGTTGAAGAAAGGAGCTCAGGGGCACTGTAATTCACAAACCTGCAGAGTTATAAGTGACAGCTATCGTCCAAAAATATACTGAAGTAAGGCTGCCAAGAGGACTTGAAAGCGGGGCAGAATTGCAGGAAACCGATTTCAGGAGGTAGACTGGAATTGCATTGAAAGCATAGGAAAAGAGGCAGAACGTCCACAATGATGCACTTGGCCAAAAAGGGCGTATGCGTTTTTACCTGAATATATTCAGGAAAAAACGCATACGCCCTTTTTGGCCAACCAAGCAAGCTTGCAAAGGAAATCTGCACTACAATGAAGTCTCACTTCCCCCCGGTCAAAAGGGCCATCTGAAAAAAGTGTAAAATCCAGAAAGGCAGGACAGGCCATGGAGAACTGGGAGCCTTGTTATGCTGATGGGCGGGATGTAAATTGCCAACAGCCACTCGGGAGAAGTGTATGGTGTTTCCTGAAACATCTAAAAAACAAAGCAACAGAGCCTAGGGCACTTCCACTTATGGTCCTATAGCTTAGGGAAATGAAAATCAAAAAGACACAGCCACCCCAAAGTTTGGGACGGCTCTGTTTACAAGAACCTCGTTTACGGTACAAGTTCAATATCGCAGAAAGTGAAAAATGGATGAAGAAGTTGTGGTACTTACGTACAATGCAATAGCACTCAGCAATGACATCTATGTCATCAGGCCCGTAGCAGCATAATGAGTGGATTCAGGTATGATGATTCTAACTGAAAGAAGTCACACAGAAAAAGAAACATCATAAGATATCACTAATACACGGAATGTAAACTTGGCTACACAGGAACTGGATTACAAAACAGAACAGGGTCTCAAATTTAGAAAACCAACTTATGCTTGCTTAAGGGGAAAGGTGAGTTGGGGTGCTGCATAAAACCAGAGATTGAAATGAGCACAGATAAAGTTCCTTAAGCCAAATATGGAATAGACAAGAGCTACTCCTTGCTCAACGAAATGGACTCAACACCCCATATTAAACGCCTAAGAATGTACCTGACTAGTAAGTATCTTAAAACCTATGGATTGCTATGTCTCCGAAAGAGAATCAAGCGTGTGTACAGGGGCATAAACGCAGCAGTGATAGGATTGGAGAGGTTCGGTGAGCAAATGAAGACCCTTTGAAGTCATATTGCATGGTACCCATTCCACGGGTCTCAACTCTCCAGGTTTAAGGGATTCTTCCTTCAGCTAAAACATGCATGTGGAACCCAGAGTATGATCAACCGTGTGATCGGGAGACGTGTTCAAATATGTCTCCGTTCTCGTCCCCTGGTACTTGGGTGCAACATTCCAGACGCTTTACTAACACTCTCCCGACTTGGAGAGTCAGTGCCTTTAACCTCCTGTTTGGCCCAGTTTGCAATTTCTGCGGAAGATGAACAGGAATAGGGAGAACCAATGAGAGACTAGCTGGAGGTGTCTGGACGGGCAAATTTAACTCTCATTTCCCACCAGGAAGAGGAATTAACCAAAGGCTCAGCGTGCCGTGCCGGAACCACATTAGGGCCTGAAGCAATCCTGCGGTGTTGCGGCCAGCTCACAAGAAAGCGAGTTGAAGAAAGGAGCTCAGGGGCACTGTAATTCACAAACCTGCAGAGTTATAAATGACAGCTATCGTCCAAAAATATACTGAAGTAAGGCTGCCAAGAGGACTTGAAAGCGGGGCAGAATTGCAGGAAACCGATTTCAGGAGGTAGACTGGAATTGCATTGAAAGCATAGGAAAAGAGGCAGAACGTCCACAATGATGCACTTGGCCAAAAAGGGCGTATGCGTTTTTTCCTGAATATATTCAGGAAAAAACGCATACGCCCTTTTTGGCCAACCAAGCAAGCTTGCAAAGGAAATCTGCACTACAATGAAGTCTCACTTCCCCCCGGTCAAAAGGGCCATCTGAAAAAAGTGTAAAATCCAGAAAGGCAGGACAGGCCATGGAGAACTGGGAGCCTTGTTATGCTGATGGGCGGGATGTAAATTGCCAACAGCCACTCGGGAGAAGTGTATGGTGTTTCCTGAAACATCTAAAAAACAAAGCAACAGAGCCTAGGGCACTTCCACTTATGGTCCTATAGCTTAGGGAAATGAAAATCAAAAAGACACAGCCACCCCAAAGTTTGGGACGGCTCTGTTTACAAGAACCTCGTTTACAGTACAAGTTCAATATCGCAGAAAGTGAAAAATGGATGAAGAAGTTGTGGTACTTACGTACAATGCAATATCACTCAGCAATGACATCTATGTCATCAGGCCCGTAGCAGCATAATGAGTGGATTCAGGTATGATGATTCTAACTGAAAGAAGTCACACAGAAAAAGAAACATCATAAGATATCACTAATACACGGAATGTAAACTTGGCTACACAGGAACTGGATTACAAAACAGAACAGGGTCTCAAATTTAGAAAACCAACTTATGCTTGCTTAAGGGGAAAGGTGAGTTGGGGTGCTGCATAAAACCAGAGATTGAAATGAGCACAGATAAAGTTCCTTAAGCCAAATATGGAATAGACAAGAGCTACTCCTTGCTCAACGAAATGGACTCAACACCCCATATTAAACGCCTAAGAATGTACCTGACTAGTAAGTATCTTAAAACCTATGGATTGCTATGTCTCCGAAAGAGAATCAAGCGTGTGTACAGGGGCATAAACGCAGCAGTGATAGGATTGGAGAGGTTCGGTGAGCAAATGAAGACCCTTTGAAGTCATATTGCATGGTACCCATTCCACGGGTCTCAACTCTCCAGGTTTAAGGGATTCTTCCTTCAGCTAAAACATGCATGTGGAACCCAGAGTATGATCAACCGTGTGATCGGGAGACGTCTTCAAATATGTCTCCGTTCTCGTCCCCTGGTACTCGGGTGCAACATTCCAGACGCTTTACTAACACTCTCCCGACTTGGAGAGTCAGTGCCTTTAACCTCCTGTTTGGCCCAGTTTGCAATTTCTGCGGAAGATGAACAGGAATAGGGAGAACCAATGAGAGACTAGCTGGAGGTGTCTGGACGGGCAAATTTAACTCTCATTTCCCACCAGGAAGAGGAATTAACCAAAGGCTCAGCGTGCCGTGCCGGAACCACATTAGGGCCTGAAGCAATCCTGCGGTGTTGCGGCCAGCTCACAAGAAAGCGAGTTGAAGAAAGGAGCTCAGGGGCACTGTAATTCACAAACCTGCAGAGTTATAAGTGACAGCTATCGTCCAAAAATATACTGAAGTAAGGCTGCCAAGAGGACTTGAAAGCGGGGCAGAATTGCAGGAAACCGATTTCAGGAGGTAGACTGGAATTGCATTGAAAGCATAGGAAAAGAGGCAGAACGTCCACAATGATGCACTTGGCCAAAAAGGGCGTATGCGTTTTTTCCTGAATATATTCAGGAAAAAACGCATACGCCCTTTTTGGCCAACCAAGCAAGCTTGCAAAGGAAATCTGCACTACAATGAAGTCTCACTTCCCCCCGGTCAAAAGGGCCATCTGAAAAAAGTGCAAAATCCAGAAAGGCAGGACAGGCCATGGAGAACTGGGAGCCTTGTTATGCTGATGGGCGGGATGTAAATTGCCAACAGCCACTCGGGAGAAGTGTATGGTGTTTCCTGAAACATCTAAAAAACAAAGCAACAGAGCCTAGGGCACTTCCACTTATGGTCCTATAGCTTAGGGAAATGAAAATCAAAAAGACACAGCCACCCCAAAGTTTGGGACGGCTCTGTTTACAAGAACCTCGTTTACGGTACAAGTTCAATATCGCAGAAAGTGAAAAATGGATGAAGAAGTTGTGGTGCTTACGTACAATGCAATATCACTCAGCAATGACATCTATGTCATCAGGCCCGTAGCAGCATAATGAGTGCATTCAGGTATGATGATTCTAACTGAAAGAAGTCACACAGAAAAAGAAACATCATAAGATATCACTAATACACGGAATGTAAACTTGGCTACACAGGAACTGGATTACAAAACAGAACAGGGTCTCAAATTTAGAAAACCAACTTATGCTTGCTTAAGGGGAAAGGTGAGTTGGGGTGCTGCATAAAACCAGAGATTGAAATGAGCACAGATAAAGTTCCTTAAGCCAAATATGGAATAGACAAGAGCTACTCCTTGCTCAACGAAATGGACTCAACACCCCATATTAAACGCCTAAGAATGTACCTGACTAGTAAGTATCTTAAAACCTATGGATTGCTATGTCTCCGAAAGAGAATCAAGCATGTGTACAGGGGCATAAACGCAGCAGTGATAGGATTGGAGAGGTTCGGTGAGCAAATGAAGACCCTTTGAAGTCATATTGCACGGTACCCATTCCACGGGTCTCAACTCTCCAGGTTTAGAGGATTATTCCTTCAGCTAAAACATGCATGTGGAACCCAGAGTATGATCAACCGTGTGATCGGGAGACGTGTTCAAATATGTCTCCGTTCTCGTCCCCTGGTACTCGGGTGCAACATTCCAGACGCTTTACTAACACTCTCCCGACATGGAGAGTCAGTGCCTTTAACCTCCTGTTTGGCCCAGTTTGCAATTTCTGCGGAAGATGAACAGGAATAGGGAGAACCAATGAGAGACTAGCTGGAGGTGTCTGGACGGGCAAATTTAACTCTCATTTCCCACCAGGAAGAGGAATTAACCAAAGGCTCAGCGTGCCGTGCCGGAACCACATTAGGGCCTGAAGCAATCCTGCGGTGTTGCGGCCAGCTCACAAGAAAGCGAGTTGAAGAAAGGAGCTCAGGGGCACTGTAATTCACAAACCTGCAGAGTTATTAATGACAGCTATCGTCCAAAAATATACTGAAGTAAGGCTGCCAAGAGGACTTGAAAGCGGGGCAGAATTGCAGGAAACCGATTTCAGGAGGTAGACTGGAATTGCATTGAAAGCATAGGAAAAGAGGCAGAACGTCCACAATGATGCACTTGGCCAAAAAGGGCGTATGCGTTTTTTCCTGAATATATTCAGGAAAAAACGCATACGCCCTTTTTGGCCAACCAAGCAAGCTTGCAAAGGAAATCTGCACTACAATGAAGTCTCACTTCCCCCTGGTCAAAAGGGCCATCTGAAAAAAGTGTAAAATCCAGAAAGGCAGGACAGGCCATGGAGAACTGGGAGCCTTGTTATGCTGATGGGCGGGATGTAAATTGCCAACAGCCACTCGGGAGAAGTGTATGGTGTTTCCTGAAACATCTAAAAAACAAAGCAACAGAGCCTAGGGCACTTCCACTTATGGTCCTATAGCTTAGGGAAATGAAAATCAAAAAGACACAGCCACCCCAAAGTTTGGGACGGCTCTGTTTACAAGAACCTCGTTTACGGTACAAGTTCAATATCGCAGAAAGTGAAAAATGGATGAAGAAGTTGTGGTACTTACGTACAATGCAATATCACTCAGCAATGACATCTATGTCATCAGGCCCGTAGCAGCATAATGAGTGCATTCAGGTATGATGATTCTAACTGAAAGAAGTCACACAGAAAAAGAAACATCATAAGATATCACTAATACACGGAATGTAAACTTGGCTACACAGGAACTGGATTACAAAACAGAACAGGGTCTCAAATTTAGAAAACCAACTTATGCTTGCTTAAGGGGAAAGGTGAGTTGGGGTGCTGCATAAAACCAGAGATTGAAATGAGCACAGATAAAGTTCCTTAAGCCAAATATGGAATAGACAAGAGCTACTCCTTGCTCAACGAAATGGACTCAACACCCCATATTAAACGCCTAAGAATGTACCTGACTAGTAAGTATCTTAAAACCTATGGATTGCTATGTCTCCGAAAGAGAATCAAGCGTGTGTACAGGGGCATAAACGCAGCAGTGATAGGATTGGAGAGGTTCGGTGAGCAAATGAAGACCCTTTGAAGTCATATTGCATGGTACCCATTCCACGGGTCTCAACTCTCCAGGTTTAAGGGATTCTTCCTTCAGCTAAAACATGCATGTGGAACCCAGAGTATGATCAACCGTGTGATCGGGAGACGTGTTCAAATATGTCTCCGTTCTCGTCCCCTGGTACTCGGGTGCAACATTCCAGACGCTTTACTAACACTCTCCCGACTTGGAGAGTCAGTGCCTTTAACCTCCTGTTTGGCCCAGTTTGCAATTTCTGCGGAAGATGAACAGGAATAGGGAGAACCAATGAGAGACTAGCTGGAGGTGTCTGGACGGGCAAATTTAACTCTCATTTCCCACCAGGAAGAGGAATTAACCAAAGGCTCAGCGTGCCGTGCCGGAACCACATTAGGGCCTGAAGCAATCCTGCGGTGTTGCGGCCAGCTCACAAGAAAGCGAGTTGAAGAAAGGAGCTCAGGGGCACTGTAATTCACAAATCTGCAGAGTTATAAATGACAGCTATCGTCCAAAAATATACTGAAGTAAGGCTGCCAAGAGGACTTGAAAGCGGGGCCGAATTGCAGGAAACCGATTTCAGGAGGTAGACTGGAATTGCATTGAAAGCATAGGAAAAGAGGCAGAACGTCCACAATGATGCACTTGGCCAAAAAGGGCGTATGTGTTTTTCCTGAATATATTCAGGAAAAAACGCATACGCCCTTTTTGGCCAACCAAGCAAGCTTGCAAAGGAAATCTGCACTACAATGAAGTCTCACTTCCCCCCGGTCAAAAGGGCCATCTGAAAAAAGTGTAAAATCCAGAAAGGCAGGACAGGCCATGGAGAACTGGGAGCCTTGTTATGCTGATGGGCAGGATGTAAATTGCCAACAGCCACTCGGGAGAAGTGTATGGTGTTTCCTTAAACATATAAAAAACAGAGCAACAGAGCCTAGGGCACTTCCACTTATGGTCCTATAGCTTAGGGAAATGAAAATCAAAAAGACACAGCCACCCGAAAGTTTGGGACGGCTCTGTTTACAAGAACCTCGTTTACGGTACAAGTTCAATATCGCAGAAAGTGAAAAATGGATGAAGAAGTTGTGGTACTTACGTACAATGCAATATCACTCAGCAATGACATCTATGTCATCAGGCCCGTAGCAGCATAATGAGTGGATTCAGGTATGATGATTCTACCTGAAATAAGTCACGCAGAAAAAGAAACATCATAAGATATCACTAATACACGGAATGTAAACTTGGCTACACAGGAACTGGATTACAAAACAGAACAGGGTCTCAAATTTAGAAAACCAACTTATGCTTGCTTAAGGGGAAAGGTGAGTTGGGGTGCTGCATAAAACCAGAGATTGAAATGAGCACAGATAAAGTTCCTTAAGCCAAATATGGAATAGACAAGAGCTACTCCTTGCTCAACGAAATGGACTCAACACCCCATATTAAACGCCTAAGAATGTACCTGACTAGTAAGTATCTTAAAACCTATGGATTGCTATGTCTCCGAAAGAGAATCAAGCGTGTGTACAGGGGCATAAACGCAGCAGTGATAGGATTGGAGAGGTTCGGTGAGCAAATGAAGACCCTTTGAAGTCATATTGCATGGTACCCATTCCACGGGTCTCAACTCTCCAGGTTTAAGGGATTCTTCCTTCAGCTAAAACATGCATGTGGAACCCAGAGTATGATCAACCGTGTGATCGGGAGACGTGTTCAAATATGTCTCCGTTCTCGTCCCCTGGTACTCGGGTGCAACATTCCAGACGCTTTACTAACACTCTCCCGACTTGGAGAGTCAGTGCCTTTAACCTCCTGTTTGGCCCAGTTTGCAATTTCTGCGGAAGATGAACAGGAATAGGGAGAACCAATGAGAGACTAGCTGGAGGTGTCTGGACGGGCAAATTTAACTCTCATTTCCCACCAGGAAGAGGAATTAACCAAAGGCTCAGCGTGCCGTGCCGGAACCACATTAGGGCCTGAAGCAATCCTGCGGTGTTGCAGCCAGCTCACAAGAAAGCGAGTTGAAGAAAGGAGCTCAGGGGCACTGTAATTCACAAACCTGCAGAGTTATAAATGACAGCTATTGTCCAAAAATATACTGAAGTAAGGCTGCCAAGAGGACTTGAAAGCGGGGCAGAATTGCAGGAAACCGATTTCAGGAGGTAGACTGGAATTGCATTCAAAGCATAGGAAAAGAGGCAGAACGTCCACAATGATGCACTTGGCCAAAAAGGGCGTATGCGTTTTTTCCTGAATATATTCAGGAAAAAACGCATACGCCCTTTTTGGCCAACCAAGCAAGCTTGCAAAGGAAATCTGCACTACAATGAAGTCTCACTTCCCCCCGGTCAAAAGGGCCATCTGAAAAAAGTGTAAAATCCAGAAAGGCAGGACAGGCCATGGAGAACTGGGAGCCTTGTTATGCTGATGGGCGGGATGTAAATTGCCAACAGCCACTCGGGAGAAGTGTATGGTGTTTCCTGAAACATCTAAAAAACAAAGCAACAGAGCCTAGGGCACTTCCACTTATGGTCCTATAGCTTAGGGAAATGAAAATCAAAAAGACACAGCCACCCCAAAGTTTGGGACGGCTCTGTTTACAAGAACCTCGTTTACGGTACAAGTTCAATATCGCAGAAAGTGAAAAATGGATGAAGAAGTTGTGGTACTTACGTACAATGCAATAGCACTCAGCAATGACATCTATGTCATCAGGCCCGTAGCAGCATAATGAGTGGATTCAGGTATGATGATTCTAACTGAAAGAAGTCACACAGAAAAAGAAACATCATAAGATATCACTAATACACGGAATGTAAACTTGGCTACACAGGAACTGGATTACAAAACAGAACAGGGTCTCAAATTTAGAAAACCAACTTATGCTTGCTTAAGGGGAAAGGTGAGTTGGGGTGCTGCATAAAACCAGAGATTGAAATGAGCACAGATAAAGTTCCTTAAGCCAAATATGGAATAGACAAGAGCTACTCCTTGCTCAACGAAATGGACTCAACACCCCATATTAAACGCCTAAGAATGTACCTGACTAGTAAGTATCTTAAAACCTATGGATTGCTATGTCTCCGAAAGAGAATCAAGCGTGTGTACAGGGGCATAAACGCAGCAGTGATAGGATTGGAGAGGTTCAGTGAGCAAATGAAGACCCTTTGAAGTCATATTGCATGGTACCCATTCCACGGGTCTCAACTCTCCAGGTTTAAGGGATTCTTCCTTCAGCTAAAACATGCATGTGGAACCCAGAGTATGATCAACCGTGTGATCGGGAGACGTGTTCAAATATGTCTCCGTTCTCGTCCCCTGGTACTCGGGTGCAACATTCCAGACGCTTTACTAACACTCTCCCGACTTGGAGAGTCAGTGCCTTTAACCTCCTGTTTGGCCCAGTTTGCAATTTCTGCGGAAGATGAACAGGAATAGGGAGAACCAATGAGAGACTAGCTGGAGGTGTCTGGACGGGCAAATTTAACTCTCATTTCCCACCAGGAAGAGGAATTAACCAAAGGCTCAGCGTGCCGTGCCGGAACCACATTAGGGCCTGAAGCAATCCTGCGGTGTTGCGGCCAGCTCACAAGAAAGCGAGTTGAAGAAAGGAGCTCAGGGGCACTGTAATTCACAAACCTGCAGAGTTATAAGTGACAGCTATCGTCCAAAAATATACTGAAGTAAGGCTGCCAAGAGGACTTGAAAGCGGGGCAGAATTGCAGGAAACCGATTTCAGGAGGTAGACTGGAATTGCATTGAAAGCATAGGAAAAGAGGCAGAACGTCCACAATGATGCACTTGGCCAAAAAGGGCGTATGCGTTTTTTCCTGAATATATTCAGGAAAAAACGCATACGCCCTTTTTGGCCAACCAAGCAAGCTTGCAAAGGAAATCTGCACTACAATGAAGTCTCACTTCCCCCCGGTCAAAAGGGCCATCTGAAAAAAGTGTAAAATCCAGAAAGGCAGGACAGGCCATGGAGAACTGGGAGCCTTGTTATGCTGATGGGCGGGATGTAAATTGCCAACAGCCACTCGGGAGAAGTGTATGGTGTTTCCTGAAACATCTAAAAAACAAAGCAACAGAGCCTAGGGCACTTCCACTTATGGTCCTATAGCTTAGGGAAATGAAAATCAAAAAGACACAGCCACCCCAAAGTTTGGGACGGCTCTGTTTACAAGAACCTCGTTTACGGTACAAGTTCAATATCGCAGAAAGTGAAAAATGGATGAAGAAGTTGTGGTGCTTACGTACAATGCAATATCACTCAGCAATGACATCTATGTCATCAGGCCCGTAGCAGCATAATGAGTGGATTCAGGTATGATGATTCTAACTGAAAGAAGTCACACAGAAAAAGAAACATCATAAGATATCACTAATACACGGAATGTAAACTTGGCTACACAGGAACTGGATTACAAAACAGAACAGGGTCTCAAATTTAGAAAACCAACTTATGCTTGCTTAAGGGGAAAGGTGAGTTGGGGTGCTGCATAAAACCAGAGATTGAAATGAGCACAGATAAAGTTCCTTAAGCCAAATATGGAATAGACAAGAGCTACTCCTTGCTCAACGAAATGGACTCAACACCCCATATTAAACGCCTAAGAATGTACCTGACTAGTAAGTATCTTAAAACCTATGGATTGCTATGTCTCCGAAAGAGAATCAAGCGTGTGTACAGGGGCATAAACGCAGCAGTGATAGGATTGGAGAGGTTCGGTGAGCAAATGAAGACCCTTTGAAGTCATATTGCATGGTACCCATTCCACGGGTCTCAACTCTCCAGGTTTAAGGGATTCTTCCTTCAGCTAAAACATGCATGTGGAACCCAGAGTATGATCAACCGTGTGATCGGGAGACGTGTTCAAATATGTCTCCGTTCTCGTCCCCTGGTACTCGGGTGCAACATTCCAGACGCTTTACTAACACTCTCCCGACTTGGAGAGTCAGTGCCTTTAACCTCCTGTTTGGCCCAGTTTGCAATTTCTGCGGAAGATGAGCAGGAATAGGGAGAACCAATGAGAGACTAGCTGGAGGTGTCTGGACGGGCAAATTTAACTCTCATTTCCCACCAGGAAGAGGAATTAACCAAAGGCTCAGCGTGCCGTGCCGGAACCAGATTAGGGCCTGAAGCAATCCTGCGGTGTTGCGGCCAGCTCACAAGAAAGCGAGTTGAAGAAAGGAGCTCAGGGGCACTGTAATTCACAAACCTGCAGAGTTATAAGTGACAGCTATCGTCCAAAAATATACTGAAGTAAGGCTGCCAAGAGGACTTGAAAGCGGGGCAGAATTGCAGGAAACCGATTTCAGGAGGTAGACTGGAATTGCATTGAAAGCATAGGAAAAGAGGCAGAACGTCCACAATGATGCACTTGGCCAAAAAGGGCGTATGCGTTTTTTCCTGAATATATTCAGGAAAAAACGCATACGCCCTTTTTGGCCAACCAAGCAAGCTTGCAAAGGAAATCTGCACTACAATGAAGTCTCACTTCCCCCCGGTCAAAAGGGCCATCTGAAAAAAGTGTAAAATCCAGAAAGGCAGGACAGGCCATGGAGAACTGGGAGCCTTGTTATGCTGATGGGCGGGATGTAAATTGCCAACAGCCACTCGGGAGAAGTGTATGGTGTTTCCTGAAACATCTAAAAAACAAAGCAACAGAGCCTAGGGCACTTCCACTTATGGTCCTATAGCTTAGGGAAATGAAAATCAAAAAGACACAGCCACCCCAAAGTTTGGGATGGCTCTGTTTACAAGAACCTCGTTTACGGTACAAGTTCAATATCGCAGAAAGTGAAAAATGGATGAAGAAGTTGTGGTACTTACGTACAATGCAATAGCACTCAGCAATGACATCTATGTCATCAGGCCCGTAGCAGCATAATGAGTGGATTCAGGTATGATGATTCTAACTGAAAGAAGTCACACAGAAAAAGAAACATCATAAGATATCACTAATACACGGAATGTAAACTTGGCTACACAGGAACTGGATTACAAAACAGAACAGGGTCTCAAATTTAGAAAACCAACTTATGCTTGCTTAAGGGGAAAGGTGAGTTGGGGTGCTGCATAAAACCAGAGATTGAAATGAGCACAGATAAAGTTCCTTAAGCCAAATATGGAATAGACAAGAGCTACTCCTTGCTCAACGAAATGGACTCAACACCCCATATTAAACGCCTAAGAATGTACCTGACTAGTAAGTATCTTAAAACCTATGGATTGCTATGTCTCCGAAAGAGAATCAAGCGTGTGTACAGGGGCATAAACGCAGCAGTGATAGGATTGGAGAGGTTCGGTGAGCAAATGAAGACCCTTTGAAGTCATATTGCATGGTACCCATTCCACGGGTCTCAACTCTCCAGGTTTAAGGGATTCTTCCTTCAGCTAAAACATGCATGTGGAACCCAGAGTATGATCAACCGTGTGATCGGGAGACGTGTTCAAATATGTCTCCGTTCTCGTCCCCTGGTACTTGGGTGCAACATTCCAGACGCTTTACTAACACTCTCCCGACTTGGAGAGTCAGTGCCTTTAACCTCCTGTTTGGCCCAGTTTGCAATTTCTGCGGAAGATGAACAGGAATAGGGAGAACCAATGAGAGACTAGCTGGAGGTGTCTGGACGGGCAAATTTAACTCTCATTTCCCACCAGGAAGAGGAATTAACCAAAGGCTCAGCGTGCCGTGCCGGAACCACATTAGGGCCTGAAGCAATCCTGCGGTGTTGCAGCCAGCTCACAAGAAAGCGAGTTGAAGAAAGGAGCTCAGGGGCACTGTAATTCACAAACCTGCAGAGTTATAAATGACAGCTATCGTCCAAAAATATACTGAAGTAAGGCTGCCAAGAGGACTTGAAAGCGGGGCAGAATTGCAGGAAACCGATTTCAGGAGGTAGACTGGAATTGCATTGAAAGCATAGGAAAAGAGGCAGAACGTCCACAATGATGCACTTGGCCAAAAAGGGCGTATGCGTTTTTTCCTGAATATATTCAGGAAAAAACGCATACGCCCTTTTTGGCCAACCAAGCAAGCTTGCAAAGGAAATCTGCACTACAATGAAGTCTCACTTCCCCCCGGTCAAAAGGGCCATCTGAAAAAAGTGTAAAATCCAGAAAGGCAGGACAGGCCATGGAGAACTGGGAGCCTTGTTATGCTGATGGGCGGGATGTAAATTGCCAACAGCCACTCGGGAGAAGTGTATGGTGTTTCCTGAAACATCTAAAAAACAAAGCAACAGAGCCTAGGGCACTTCCACTTATGGTCCTATAGCTTAGGGAAATGAAAATCAAAAAGACACAGCCACCCCAAAGTTTGGGACGGCTCTGTTTACAAGAACCTCGTTTACGGTACAAGTTCAATATCGCAGAAAGTGAAAAATGGATGAAGAAGTTGTGGTACTTACGTACAATGCAATATCACTCAGCAATGACATCTATGTCATCAGGCCCGTAGCAGCATAATGAGTGGATTCAGGTATGATGATTCTAACTGAAAGAAGTCACACAGAAAAAGAAACATCATAAGATATCACTAATACACGGAATGTAAACTTGGCTACACAGGAACTGGATTACAAAACAGAACAGGGTCTCAAATTTAGAAAACCAACTTATGCTTGCTTAAGGGGAAAGGTGAGTTGGGGTGCTGCATAAAACCAGAGATTGAAATGAGCACAGATAAAGTTCCTTAAGCCAAATATGGAATAGACAAGAGCTACTCCTTGCTCAACGAAATGGACTCAACACCCCATATTAAACGCCTAAGAATGTACCTGACTAGTAAGTATCTTAAAACCTATGGATTGCTATGTCTCCGAAAGAGAATCAAGCGTGTGTACAGGGGCATAAACGCAGCAGTGATAGGATTGGAGAGGTTCGGTGAGCAAATGAAGACCCTTTGAAGTCATATTGCATGGTACCCATTCCACGGGTCTCAACTCTCCAGGTTTAAGGGATTCTTCCTTCAGCTAAAACATGCATGTGGAACCCAGAGTATGATCAACCGTGTGATCGGGAGACGTCTTCAAATATGTCTCCGTTCTCGTCCCCTGGTACTCGGGTGCAACATTCCAGACGCTTTACTAACACTCTCCCGACTTGGAGAGTCAGTGCCTTTAACCTCCTGTTTGGCCCAGTTTGCAATTTCTGCGGAAGATGAACAGGAATAGGGAGAACCAATGAGAGACTAGCTGGAGGTGTCTGGACGGGCAAATTTAACTCTCATTTCCCACCAGGAAGAGGAATTAACCAAAGGCTCAGCGTGCCGTGCCGGAACCAGATTAGGGCCTGAAGCAATCCTGCGGTGTTGCGGCCAGCTCACAAGAAAGCGAGTTGAAGAAAGGAGCTCAGGGGCACTGTAATTCACAAACCTGCAGAGTTATAAGTGACAGCTATCGTCCAAAAATATACTGAAGTAAGGCTGCCAAGAGGACTTGAAAGCGGGGCAGAATTGCAGGAAACCGATTTCAGGAGGTAGACTGGAATTGCATTGAAAGCATAGGAAAAGAGGCAGAACGTCCACAATGATGCACTTGGCCAAAAAGGGCGTATGCGTTTTTTCCTGAATATATTCAGGAAAAAACGCATACGCCCTTTTTGGCCAACCAAGCAAGCTTGCAAAGGAAATCTGCACTACAATGAAGTCTCACTTCCCCCCGGTCAAAAGGGCCATCTGAAAAAAGTGCAAAATCCAGAAAGGCAGGACAGGCCATGGAGAACTGGGAGCCTTGTTATGCTGATGGGCGGGATGTAAATTGCCAACAGCCACTCGGGAGAAGTGTATGGTGTTTCCTGAAACATCTAAAAAACAAAGCAACAGAGCCTAGGGCACTTCCACTTATGGTCCTATAGCTTAGGGAAATGAAAATCAAAAAGACACAGCCACCAAAAAGTTTGGGACGGCTCTGTTTACAAGAACCTCGTTTACGGTACAAGTTCAATATCGCAGAAAGTGAAAAATGGATGAAGAAGTTGTGGTGCTTACGTACAATGCAATATCACTCAGCAATGACATCTATGTCATCAGGCCCGTAGCAGCATAATGAGTGCATTCAGGTATGATGATTCTAACTGAAAGAAGTCACACAGAAAAAGAAACATCATAAGATATCACTAATACACGGAATGTAAACTTGGCTACACAGGAACTGGATTACAAAACAGAACAGGGTCTCAAATTTAGAAAACCAACTTATGCTTGCTTAAGGGGAAAGGTGAGTTGGGGTGCTGCATAAAACCAGAGATTGAAATGAGCACAGATAAAGTTCCTTAAGCCAAATATGGAATAGACAAGAGCTACTCCTTGCTCAACGAAATGGACTCAACACCCCATATTAAACGCCTAAGAATGTACCTGACTAGTAAGTATCTTAAAACCTATGGATTGCTATGTCTCCGAAAGAGAATCAAGCGTGTGTACAGGGGCATAAACGCAGCAGTGATAGGATTAGAGAGGTTCGGTGAGCAAATGAAGACCCTTTGAAGTCATATTGCATGGTACCCATTCCACGGGTCTCAACTCTCCAGGTTTAAGGGATTCTTCCTTCAGCTAAAACATGCATGTGGAACCCAGAGTATGATCAACCGTGTGATCGGGAGACGTCTTCAAATATGTCTCCGTTCTCGTCCCCTGGTACTCGGGTGCAACATTCCAGACGCTTTACTAACACTCTCCCGACTTGGAGAGTCAGTGCCTTTAACCTCCTGTTTGGCCCAGTTTGCAATTTCTGCGGAAGATGAACAGGAATAGGGAGAACCAATGAGAGACTAGCTGGAGGTGTCTGGACGGGCAAATTTAACTCTCATTTCCCACCAGGAAGAGGAATTAACCAAAGGCTCAGCGTGCCGTGCCGGAACCACATTAGGGCCTGAAGCAATCCTGCGGTGTTGCGGCCAGCTCACAAGAAAGCGAGTTGAAGAAAGGAGCTCAGGGGCACTGTAATTCACAAACCTGCAGAGTTATTAATGACAGCTATCGTCCAAAAATATACTGAACTAAGGCTGCCAAGAGGACTTGAAAGCGGGGCAGAATTGCAGGAAACCGATTTCAGGAGGTAGACTGGAATTGCATTGAAAGCATAGGAAAAGAGGCAGAACGTCCACAATGATGCACTTGGCCAAAAAGGGCGTATGCGTTTTTTCCTGAATATATTCAGGAAAAAACGCATACGCCCTTTTTGGCCAACCAAGCAAGCTTGCAAAGGAAATCTGCACTACAATGAAGTCTCACTTCCCCCCGGTCAAAAGGGCCATCTGAAAAATGTGTAAAATCCAGAAAGGCAGGACAGGCCATGGAGAACTGGGAGCCTTGTTATGCTGATGGGCGGGATGTAAATTGCCAACAGCCACTCGGGAGAAGTGTATGGTGTTTCCTGAAACATCTAAAAAACAAAGCAACAGAGCCTAGGGCACTTCCACTTATGGTCCTATAGCTTAGGGAAATGAAAATCAAAAAGACACAGCCACCCCAAAGTTTGGGACGGCTCTGTTTACAAGAACCTCGTTTACGGTACAAGTTCAATATCGCAGAAAGTGAAAAATGGATGAAGAAGTTGTGGTACTTACGTACAATGCAATATGACTCAGCACTGACATCTATGTCATCAGGCCCGTAGCAGCATAATGAGTGGATTCAGGTATGATGATTCTAACTGAAATAAGTCACGCAGAAAAAGAAACATCATAAGATATCACTAATACACGGAATGTAAACTTGGCTACACAGGAACTGGATTACAAAACAGAACAGGGTCTCAAATTTAGAAAACCAACTTATGCTTGCTTAAGGGGAAAGGTGAGTTGGGGTGCTGCATAAAACCAGAGATTGAAATGAGCACAGATAAAGTTCCTTAAGCCAAATATGGAATAGACAAGAGCTACTCCTTGCTCAACGAAATGGACTCAACACCCCATATTAAACGCCTAAGAATGTACCTGACTAGTAAGTATCTTAAAACCTATGGATTGCTATGTCTCCGAAAGAGAATCAAGCGTGTGTACAGGGGCATAAACGCAGCAGTGATAGGATTGGAGAGGTTCGGTGAGCAAATGAAGACCCTTTGAAGTCATATTGCATGGTACCCATTCCACGGGTCTCAACTCTCCAGGTTTAAGGGATTCTTCCTTCAGCTAAAACATGCATGTGGAACCCAGAGTATGATCAACCGTGTGATCGGGAGACGTGTTCAAATATGTCTCCGTTCTCGTCCCCTGGTACTCGGGTGCAACATTCCAGATGCTTTACTAACACTCTCCCGACTTGGAGAGTCAGTGCCTTTAACCTCCTGTTTGGCCCAGTTTGCAATTTCTGCGGAAGATGAACAGGAATAGGGAGAACCAATGAGAGACTAGCTGGAGGTGTCTGGACGGGCAAATTTAACTCTCATTTCCCACCAGGAAGAGGAATTAACCAAAGGCTCAGCGTGCCGTGCCGGAACCACATTAGGGCCTGAAGCAATCCTGCGGTGTTGCGGCCAGCTCACAAGAAAGCGAGTTGAAGAAAGGAGCTCAGGGGCACTGTAATTCACAAACCTGCAGAGTTATAAATGACAGCTATCGTCCAAAAATATACTGAAGTAAGGCTGCCAAGAGGACTTGAAAGCGGGGCAGAATTGCAGGAAACCGATTTCAGGAGGTAGACTGGAATTGCATTGAAAGCATAGGAAAAGAGGCAGAACGTCCACAATGATGCACTTGGCCAAAAAGGGCGTATGCGTTTTTTCCTGAATATATTCAGGAAAAAACGCATACGCCCTTTTTGGCCAACCAAGCAAGCTTGCAAAGGAAATCTGCACTACAATGAAGTCTCACTTCCCCCCGGTCAAAAGGGCCATCTGAAAAAAGTGTAAAATCCAGAAAGGCAGGACAGGCCATGGAGAACTGGGAGCCTTGTTATGCTGATGGGCGGGATGTAAATTGCCAACAGCCACTCGGGAGAAGTGTATGGTGTTTCCTGAAACATCTAAAAAACAAAGCAACAGAGCCTAGGGCACTTCCACTTATGGTCCAATAGCTTAGGGAAATGAAAATCAAAAAGACACAGCCACCCCAAAGTTTGGGACGGCTCTGTTTACAAGAACCTCGTTTACGGTACAAGTTCAATATCGCAGAAAGTGAAAAATGGATGAAGAAGTTGTGGTACTTACGTACAATGCAATATCACTCAGCAATGACATCTATGTCATCAGGCCCGTAGCAGCATAATGAGTGGATTCAGGCATGATGATTCTAACTGAAAGAAGTCACACAGAAAAAGAAACATCATAAGATATCACTAATACACGGAATGTAAACTTGGCTACACAGGAACTGGATTACAAAACAGAACAGGGTCTCAAATTTAGAAAACCAACTTATGCTTGCTTAAGGGGAAAGGTGAGTTGGGGTGCTGCATAAAACCAGAGATTGAAATGAGCACAGATAAAGTTCCTTAAGCCAAATATGGAATAGACAAGAGCTACTCCTTGCTCAACGAAATGGACTCAACACCCCATATTAAACGCCTAAGAATGTACCTGACTAGTAAGTATCTTAAAACCTATGGATTGCTATGTCTCCGAAAGAGAATCAAGCGTGTGTACAGGGGCATAAACGCAGCAGTGATAGGATTGGAGAGGTTCGGTGAGCAAATGAAGACCCTTTGAAGTCATATTGCATGGTACCCATTCCACGGGTCTCAACTCTCCAGGTTTAAGGGATTCTTCCTTCAGCTAAAACATGCATGTGGAACCCAGAGTATGATCAACCGTGTGATCGGGAGACGTGTTCAAATATGTCTCCGTTCTCGTCCCCTGGTACTCGGGTGCAACATTCCAGACGCTTTACTAACACTCTCCCGACTTGGAGAGTCAGTGCCTTTAACCTCCTGTTTGGCCCAGTTTGCAATTTCTGCGGAAGATGAACAGGAATAGGGAGAACCAATGAGAGACTAGCTGGAGGTGTCTGGACGGGCAAATTTAACTCTCATTTCCCACCAGGAAGAGGAATTAACCAAAGGCTCAGCGTGCCGTGCCAGAACCACATTAGGGCCTGAAGCAATCCTGCGGTGTTGCGGCCAGCTCACAAGAAAGCGAGTTGAAGAAAGGAGCTCAGGGGCACTGTAATTCACAAACCTGCAGAGTTATAAGTGACAGCTATCGTCCAAAAATATACTGAAGTAAGGCTGCCAAGAGGACTTGAAAGCGGGGCAGAATTGCAGGAAACCGATTTCAGGAGGTAGACTGGAATTGCATTGAAAGCATAGGAAAAGAGGCAGAACGTCCACAATGATGCACTTGGCCAAAAAGGGTGTATGCGTTTTTTCCTGAATATATTCAGGAAAAAACGCATACGCCCTTTTTGGCCAACCAAGCAAGCTTGCAAAGGAAATCTGCACTACAATGAAGTCTCACTTCCCCCCGGTCAAAAGGGCCATCTGAAAAAAGTGTAAAATCCAGAAAGGCAGGACAGGCCATGGAGAACTGGGAGCCTTGTTATGCTGATGGGCGGGATGTAAATTGCCAACAGCCACTCGGGAGAAGTGTATGGTGTTTCCTGAAACATCTAAAAAACAAAGCAACAGAGCCTAGGGCACTTCCACTTATGGTCCTATAGCTTAGGGAAATGAAAATCAAAAAGACACAGCCACCCCAAAGTTTGGGACGGCTCTGTTTACAAGAACCTCGTTTACGGTACAAGTTCAATATCGCAGAAAGTGAAAAATGGATGAAGAAGTTGTGGTGCTTACGTACAATGCAATATCACTCAGCAATGACATCTATGTCATCAGGCCCGTAGCAGCATAATGAGTGGATTCAGGTATGATGATTCTAACTGAAAGAAGTCACACAGAAAAAGAAACATCATAAGATATCACTAATACACGGAATGTAAACTTGGCTACACAGGAACTGGATTACAAAACAGAACAGGGTCTCAAATTTAGAAAACCAACTTATGCTTGCTTAAGGGGAAAGGTGAGTTGGGGTGCTGCATAAAACCAGAGATTGAAATGAGCACAGATAAAGCTCCTTAAGCCAAATATGGAATAGACAAGAGCTACTCCTTGCTCAACGAAATGGACTCAACACCCCATATTAAACGCCTAAGAATGTACCTGACTAGTAAGTATCTTAAAACCTATGGATTGCTATGTCTCCGAAAGAGAATCAAGCGTGTGTACAGGGGCATAAACGCAGCAGTGATAGGATTGGAGAGGTTCGGTGAGCAAATGAAGACCCTTTGAAGTCATATTGCATGGTACCCATTCCACGGGTCTCAACTCTCCAGGTTTAAGGGATTCTTCCTTCAGCTAAAACATGCATGTGGAACCCAGAGTATGATCAACCGTGTGATCGGGAGACGTGTTCAAATATGTCTCCGTTCTCGTCCCCTGGTACTCGGGTGCAACATTCCAGACGCTTTACTAACACTCTCCCGACTTGGAGAGTCAGTGCCTTTAACCTCCTGTTTGGCCCAGTTTGCAATTTCTGCGGAAGATGAACAGGAATAGGGAGAACCAATGAGAGACTAGCTGGAGGTGTCTGGACGGGCAAATTTAACTCTCATTTCCCACCAGGAAGAGGAATTAACCAAAGGCTCAGCGTGCCGTGCCGGAACCACATTAGGGCCTGAAGCAATCCTGCGGTGTTGCGGCCAGCTCACAAGAAAGCGAGTTGAAGAAAGGAGCTCAGGGGCACTGTAATTCACAAACCTGCAGAGTTATAAGTGACAGCTATCGTCCAAAAATATACTGAAGTAAGGCTGCCAAGAGGACTTGAAAGCGGGGCAGAATTGCAGGAAACCGATTTCAGGAGGTAGACTGGAATTGCATTGAAAGCATAGGAAAAGAGGCAGAACGTCCACAATGATGCACTTGGCCAAAAAGGGCGTATGCGTTTTTTCCTGAATATATTCAGGAAAAAACGCATACGCCCTTTTTGGCCAACCAAGCAAGCTTGCAAAGGAAATCTGCACTACAATGAAGTCTCACTTCCCCCCGGTCAAAAGGGCCATCTGAAAAAAGTGTAAAATCCAGAAAGGCAGGACAGGCCATGGAGAACTGGGAGCCTTGTTATGCTGATGGGCGGGATGTAAATTGCCAACAGCCACTCGGGAGAAGTGTATGGTGTTTCCTGAAACATCTAAAAAACAAAGCAACAGAGCCTAGGGCACTTCCACTTATGGTCCTATAGCTTAGGGAAATGAAAATCAAAAAGACACAGCCACCCCAAAGTTTGGGACGGCTCTGTTTACAAGAACCTCGTTTACGGTACAAGTTCAATATCGCAGAAAGTGAAAAATGGATGAAGAAGTTGTGGTACTTACGTACAATGCAATAGCACTCAGCAATGACATCTATGTCATCAGGCCCGTAGCAGCATAATGAGTGGATTCAGGTATGATGATTCTAACTGAAAGAAGTCACACAGAAAAAGAAACATCATAAGATATCACTAATACACGGAATGTAAACTTGGCTACACAGGAACTGGATTACAAAACAGAACAGGGTCTCAAATTTAGAAAACCAACTTATGCTTGCTTAAGGGGAAAGGTGAGTTGGGGTGCTGCATAAAACCAGAGATTGAAATGAGCACAGATAAAGTTCCTTAAGCCAAATATGGAATAGACAAGAGCTACTCCTTGCTCAACGAAATGGACTCAACACCCCATATTAAACGCCTAAGAATGTACCTGACTAGTAAGTATCTTAAAACCTATGGATTGCTATGTCTCCGAAAGAGAATCAAGCGTGTGTACAGGGGCATAAACGCAGCAGTGATAGGATTGGAGAGGTTCGGTGAGCAAATGAAGACCCTTTGAAGTCATATTGCATGGTACCCATTCCACGGGTCTCAACTCTCCAGGTTTAAGGGATTCTTCCTTCAGCTAAAACATGCATGTGGAACCCAGAGTATGATCAACCGTGTGATCGGGAGACGTGTTCAAATATGTCTCCGTTCTCGTCCCCTGGTACTTGGGTGCAACATTCCAGACGCTTTACTAACACTCTCCCGACTTGGAGAGTCAGTGCCTTTAACCTCCTGTTTGGCCCAGTTTGCAATTTCTGCGGAAGATGAACAGGAATAGGGAGAACCAATGAGAGACTAGCTGGAGGTGTCTGGACGGGCAAATTTAACTCTCATTTCCCACCAGGAAGAGGAATTAACCAAAGGCTCAGCGTGCCGTGCCGGAACCACATTAGGGCCTGAAGCAATCCTGCGGTGTTGCAGCCAGCTCACAAGAAAGCGAGTTGAAGAAAGGAGCTCAGGGGCACTGTAATTCACAAACCTGCAGAGTTATAAATGACAGCTATCGTCCAAAAATATACTGAAGTAAGGCTGCCAAGAGGACTTGAAAGCGGGGCAGAATTGCAGGAAACCGATTTCAGGAGGTAGACTGGAATTGCATTGAAAGCATAGGAAAAGAGGTAGAACGTCCACAATGATGCACTTGGCCAAAAAGGGCGTATGCGTTTTTTCCTGAATATATTCAGGAAAAAACGCATACGCCCTTTTTGGCCAACCAAGCAAGCTTGCAAAGGAAATCTGCACTACAATGAAGTCTCACTTCCCCCCGGTCAAAAGGGCCATCTGAAAAAAGTGTAAAATCCAGAAAGGCAGGACAGGCCATGGAGAACTGGGAGCCTTGTTATGCTGATGGGCGGGATGTAAATTGCCAACAGCCACTCGGGAGAAGTGTATGGTGTTTCCTGAAACATCTAAAAAACAAAGCAACAGAGCCTAGGGCACTTCCACTTATGGTCCTATAGCTTAGGGAAATGAAAATCAAAAAGACACAGCCACCCCAAAGTTTGGGACGGCTCTGTTTACAAGAACCTCGTTTACGGTACAAGTTCAATATCGCAGAAAGTGAAAAATGGATGAAGAAGTTGTGGTACTTACGTACAATGCAATATCACTCAGCAATGACATCTATGTCATCAGGCCCGTAGCAGCATAATGAGTGGATTCAGGTATGATGATTCTAACTGAAAGAAGTCACACAGAAAAAGAAACATCATAAGATATCACTAATACACGGAATGTAAACTTGGCTACACAGGAACTGGATTACAAAACAGAACAGGGTCTCAAATTTAGAAAACCAACTTATGCTTGCTTAAGGGGAAAGGTGAGTTGGGGTGCTGCATAAAACCAGAGATTGAAATGAGCACAGATAAAGTTCCTTAAGCCAAATATGGAATAGACAAGAGCTACTCCTTGCTCAACGAAATGGACTCAACACCCCATATTAAACGCCTAAGAATGTACCTGACTAGTAAGTATCTTAAAACCTATGGATTGCTATGTCTCCGAAAGAGAATCAAGCGTGTGTACAGGGGCATAAACGCAGCAGTGATAGGATTGGAGAGGTTCGGTGAGCAAATGAAGACCCTTTGAAGTCATATTGCATGGTACCCATTCCACGGGTCTCAACTCTCCAGGTTTAAGGGATTCTTCCTTCAGCTAAAACATGCATGTGGAACCCAGAGTATGATCAACCGTGTGATCGGGAGACGTGTTCAAATATGTCTCCGTTCTCGTCCCCTGGTACTCGGGTGCAACATTCCAGACGCTTTACTAACACTCTCCCGACTTGGAGAGTCAGTGCCTTTAACCTCCTGTTTGGCCCAGTTTGCAATTTCTGCGGAAGATGAACAGGAATAGGGAGAACCAATGAGAGACTAGCTGGAGGTGTCTGGACGGGCAAATTTAACTCTCATTTCCCACCAGGAAGAGGAATTAACCAAAGGCTCAGCGTGCCGTGCCGGAACCACATTAGGGCCTGAAGCAATCCTGCGGTGTTGCGGCCAGCTCACAAGAAAGCGAGTTGAAGAAAGGAGCTCACGGGCACTGTAATTCACAAACCTGCAGAGTTATAAGTGACAGCTATCGTCCAAAAATATACTGAAGTAAGGCTGCCAAGAGGACTTGAAAGCGGGGCAGAATTGCAGGAAACCGATTTCAGGAGGTAGACTGGAATTGCATTGAAAGCATAGGAAAAGAGGCAGAACGTCCACAATGATGCACTTGGCCAAAAAGGGCGTATGCGTTTTTTCCTGAATATATTCAGGAAAAAACGCATACGCCCTTTTTGGCCAACCAAGCAAGCTTGCAAAGGAAATCTGCACTACAATGAAGTCTCACTTCCCCCCGGTCAAAAGGGCCATCTGAAAAAAGTGTAAAATCCAGAAAGGCAGGACAGGCCATGGAGAACTGGGAGCCTTGTTATGCTGATGGGCGGGATGTAAATTGCCAACAGCCACTCGGGAGAAGTGTATGGTGTTTCCTGAAACATCTAAAAAACAAAGCAACAGAGCCTAGGGCACTTCCACTTATGGTCCTATAGCTTAGGGAAATGAAAATCAAAAAGACACAGCCACCCCAAAGTTTGGGACGGCTCTGTTTACAAGAACCTCGTTTACGGTACAAGTTCAATATCGCAGAAAGTGAAAAATGGATGAAGAAGTTGTGGTGCTTACGTACAATGCAATATCACTCAGCAATGACATCTATGTCATCAGGCCCGTAGCAGCATAATGAGTGCATTCAGGTATGATGATTCTAACTGAAAGAAGTCACACAGAAAAAGAAACATTATAAGATATCACTAATACACGGAATGTAAACTTGGCTACACAGGAACTGGATTACAAAACAGAACAGGGTCTCAAATTTAGAAAACCAACTTATGCTTGCTTAAGGGGAAAGGTGAGTTGGGGTGCTGCATAAAACCAGAGATTGAAATGAGCACAGATAAAGTTCCTTAAGCCAAATATGGAATAGACAAGAGCTACTCCTTGCTCAACGAAATGGACTCAACACCCCATATTAAACGCCTAAGAATGTACCTGACTAGTAAGTATCTTAAAACCTATGGATTGCTATGTCTCCGAAAGAGAATCAAGCGTGTGTACAGGGGCATAAACGCAGCAGTGATAGGATTGGAGAGGTTCGGTGAGCAAATGAAGACCCTTTGAAGTCATATTGCATGGTACCCATTCCACGGGTCTCAACTCTCCAGGTTTAAGGGCTTCTTCCTTCAGCTAAAACATGCATGTGGAACCCAGAGTATGATCAACCGTGTGATCGGGAGACGTCTTCAAATATGTCTCCGTTCTTGTCCCCTGGTACTCGGGTGCAACATTCCAGACGCTTTACTAACACTCTCCCGACTTGGAGAGTCAGTGCCTTTAACCTCCTGTTTGGCCCAGTTTGCAATTTCTGCGGAAGATGAACAGGAATAGGGAGAACCAATGAGAGACTAGCTGGAGGTGTCTGGACGGGCAAATTTAACTCTCATTTCCCACCAGGAAGAGGAATTAACCAAAGGCTCAGCGTGCCATGCCGGAACCACATTAGGGCCTGAAGCAATCCTGCGGTGTTGCGGCCAGCTCACAAGAAAGCGAGTTGAAGAAAGGAGCTCAGGGGCACTGTAATTCACAAACCTGCAGAGTTATTAATGACAGCTATCGTCCAAAAATATACTGAAGTAAGGCTGCCAAGAGGACTTGAAAGCGGGGCAGAATTGCAGGAAACCGATTTCAGGAGGTAGACTGGAATTGCATTGAAAGCATAGGAAAAGAGGCAGAACGTCCACAATGATGCACTTGGCCAAAAAGGGCGTATGCGTTTTTTCCTGAATATATTCAGGAAAAAACGCATACGCCCTTTTTGGCCAACCAAGCAAGCTTGCAAAGGAAATCTGCACTACAATGAAGTCTCACTTCCCCCCGGTCAAAAGGGCCATCTGAAAAAAGTGTAAAATCCAGAAAGGCAGGACAGGCCATGGAGAACTGGGAGCCTTGTTATGCTGATGGGCGGGATGTAAATTGCCAACAGCCACTCGGGAGAAGTGTATGGTGTTTCCTGAAACATCTAAAAAACAAAGCAACAGAGCCTAGGGCACTTCCACTTATGGTCCTATAGCTTAGGGAAATGAAAATCAAAAAGACACAGCCACCCCAAAGTTTGGGACGGCTCTGTTTACAAGAACCTCGTTTACGGTACAAGTTCAATATCGCAGAAAGTGAAAAATGGATGAAGAAGTTGTGGTACTTACGTACAATGCAATATCACTCAGCAATGACATCTATGTCATCAGGCCCGTAGCAGCATAATGAGTGGATTCAGGTATGATGATTCTAACTGAAAGAAGTCACACAGAAAAAGAAACATCATAAGATATCACTAATACACGGAATGTAAACTTGGCTACACAGGAACTGGATTACAAAACAGAACAGGGTCTCAAATTTAGAAAACCAACTTATGCTTGCTTAAGGGGAAAGGTGAGTTGGGGTGCTGCATAAAACCAGAGATTGAAATGAGCACAGATAAAGTTCCTTAAGCCAAATATGGAATAGACAAGAGCTACTCCTTGCTCAACGAAATGGACTCAACACCCCATATTAAACGCCTAAGAATGTACCTGACTAGTAAGTATCTTAAAACCTATGGATTGCTATGTCTCCGAAAGAGAATCAAGCATGTGTACAGGGGCATAAACGCAGCAGTGATAGGATTGGAGAAGTTCGGTGAGCAAATGAAGACCCTTTGAAGTCATATTGCACGGTACCCATTCCACGGGTCTCAACTCTCCAGGTTTAGAGGATTATTCCTTCAGCTAAAACATGCATGTGGAACCCAGAGTATGATCAACCGTGTGATCGGGAGACGTGTTCAAATATGTCTCCGTTCTCATCCCCTGGTACTCGGGTGCAACATTCCAGACGCTTTACTAACACTCTCCCGACTTGGAGAGTCAGTGCCTTTAACCTCCTGTTTGGCCCAGTTTGCAATTTCTGCGGAAGATGAACAGGAATAGGGAGAACCAATGAGAGACTAGCTGGAGGTGTCTGGACGGGCAAATTTAACTCTCATTTCCCACCAGGAAGAGGAATTAACCAAAGGCTCAGCGTGCCGTGCCGGAACCACATTAGGGCCTGAAGCAATCCTGCGGTGTTGCGGCCAGCTCACAAGAAAGCGAGTTGAAGAAAGGAGCTCAGGGGCACTGTAATTCACAAACCTGCAGAGTTATAAATGACAGCTATCGTCCAAAAATATACTGAAGTAAGGCTGCCAAGAGGACTTGAAAGCGGGGCAGAATTGCAGGAAACCGATTTCAGGAGGTAGACTGGAATTGCATTGAAAGCATAGGAAAAGAGGCAGAACGTCCACAATGATGCACTTGGCCAAAAAGGGCGTATGCGTTTTTTCCTGAATATATTCAGGAAAAAACGCATATGCCCTTTTTGGCCAACCAAGCAAGCTTGCAAAGGAAATCTGCACTACAATGAAGTCTCACTTCCCCCCGGTCAAAAGGGCCATCTGAAAAAAGTGTAAAATCCAGAAAGGCAGGACAGGCCATGGAGAACTGGGAGCCTTGTTATGCTGATGGGCGGGATGTAAATTGCCAACAGCCACTCGGGAGAAGTGTATGGTGTTTCCTGAAACATCTAAAAAACAAAGCAACAGAGCCTAGGGCACTTCCACTTATGGTCCTATAGCTTCGGGAAATGAAAATCAAAAAGACACAGCCACCCCAAAGTTTGGGACGGCTCTGTTTACAAGAACCTCGTTTACGGTACAAGTTCAATATCGCAGAAAGTGAAAAATGGATGAAGAAGTTGTGGTACTTACGTACAATGCAATATCACTCAGCAATGACATCTATGTCATCAGGCCCGTAGCAGCATAATGAGTGCATTCAGGTATGATGATTCTAACTGAAAGAAGTCACACAGAAAAAGAAACATCATAAGATATCACTAATACACGGAATGTAAACTTGGCTACACAGGAACTGGATTACAAAACAGAACAGGGTCTCAAATTTAGAAAACCAACTTATGCTTGCTTAAGGGGAAAGGTGAGTTGAGGTGCTGCATAAAACCAGAGATTGAAATGAGCACAGATAAAGTTCCTTAAGCCAAATATGGAATAGACAAGAGCTACTCCTTGCTCAACGAAATGGACTCAACACCCCATATTAAACGCCTAAGAATGTACCTGAGTAGTAAGTATCTTAAAACCTATGGATTGCTATGTCTCCGAAAGAGAATCAAGCGTGTGTACAGGGGCATAAACGCAGCAGTGATAGGATTGGAGAGGTTCGGTGAGCAAATGAAGACCCTTTGAAGTCATATTGCATGGTACCCATTCCACGGGTCTCAACTCTCCAGGTTTAAGGGATTCTTCCTTCAGCTAAAACATGCATGTGGAACCCAGAGTATGATCAACCGTGTGATCGGGAGACGTGTTCAAATATGTCTCCGTTCTCGTCCCCTGGTACTCGGGTGCAACATTCCAGACGCTTTACTAACACTCTCCCGACTTGGAGAGTCAGTGCCTTTAACCTCCTGTTTGGCCCAGTTTGCAATTTCTGCGGAAGATGAACAGGAATAGGGAGAACCAATGAGAGACTAGCTGGAGGTGTCTGGACGGGCAAATTTAACTCTCATTTCCCACCAGGAAGAGGAATTAACCAAAGGCTCAGCGTGCCGTGCCGGAACCACATTAGGGCCTGAAGCAATCCTGCGGTGTTGCGGCCAGCTCACAAGAAAGCGAGTTGAAGAAAGGAGCTCAGGGGCACTGTAATTCACAAACCTGCAGAGTTATTAATAACAGCTATCGTCCAAAAATATACTGAAGTAAGGCTGCCAAGAGGACTTGAAAGCGGGGCAGAATTGCAGGAAACCGATTTCAGGAGGTAGACTGGAATTGCATTGAAAGCATAGGAAAAGAGGCAGAACGTCCACAATGATGCACTTGGCCAAAAAGGGCGTATGCGTTTTTTCCTGAATATATTCAGGAAAAAACGCATACGCCCTTTTTGGCCAACCAAGCAAGCTTGCAAAGGAAATCTGCACTACAATGAAGTCTCACTTCCCCCCGGTCAAAAGGGCCATCTGAAAAAAGTGTAAAATCCAGAAAGGCAGGACAGGCCATGGAGAACTGGGAGCCTTGTTATGCTGATGGGCGGGATGTAAATTGCCAACAGCCACTCGGGAGAAGTGTATGGTGTTTCCTGAAACATCTAAAAAACAAAGCAACAGAGCCTAGGGCACTTCCACTTATGGTCCTATAGCTTAGGGAAATGAAAATCAAAAAGACACAGCCACCCCAAAGTTTGGGACGGCTCTGTTTACAAGAACCTCGTTTACGGTACAAGTTCAATATCGCAGAAAGTGAAAAATGGATGAAGAAGTTGTGGTACTTACGTACAATGCAATATCACTCAGCAATGACATCTATGTCATCAGGCCCGTAGCAGCATAATGAGTGCATTCAGGTATGATGATTCTAACTGAAAGAAGTCACACAGAAAAAGAAACATCATAAGATATCACTAATACACGGAATGTAAACTTGGCTACACAGGAACTGGATTACAAAACAGAACAGGGTCTCAAATTTAGAAAACCAACTTATGCTTGCTTAAGGGGAAAGGTGAGTTGGGGTGCTGCATAAAACCAGAGATTGAAATGAGCACAGATAAAGTTCCTTAAGCCAAATATGGAATAGACAAGAGCTACTCCTTGCTCAACGAAATGGACTCAACACCCCATATTAAACGCCTGAGAATGTACCTGACTAGTAAGTATCTTAAAACCTATGGATTGCTATGTCTCCGAAAGAGAATCAAGCGTGTGTACAGGGGCATAAACGCAGCAGTGATAGGATTGGAGAGGTTCGGTGAGCAAATGAAGACCCTTTGAAGTCATATTGCATGGTACCCATTCCACGGGTCTCAACTCTCCAGGTTTAAGGGATTCTTCCTTCAGCTAAAACATGCATGTGGAACCCAGAGTATGATCAACCGTGTGATCGGGAGACGTGTTCAAATATGTCTCCGTTCTCGTCCCCTGGTACTCGGGTGCAACATTCCAGACGCTTTACTAACACTCTCCTGACTTGGAGAGTCAGTGCCTTTAACCTCCTGTTTGGCCCAGTTTGCAATTTCTGCGGAAGATGAACAGGAATAGGGAGAACCAATGAGAGACTAGCTGGAGGTGTCTGGACGGGCAAATTTAACTCTCATTTCCCACCAGGAAGAGGAATTAACCAAAGGCTCAGCGTGCCGTGCCGGAACCAGATTAGGGCCTGAAGCAATCCTGCGGTGTTGCGGCCAGCTCACAAGAAAGCGAGTTGAGGAAAGGAGCTTCGGGACACTGTAATTCACAAACCTGCAGAGTTATAAATGACAGCTATCGTCCAAAAATATACTGAAGTAAGGCTGCCAAGAGGACTTGAAAGCGGGGCAGAATTGCAGGAAACCGATTTCAGGAGGTAGACTGGAATTGCATTTAAAGCATAGGAAAAGAGGCAGAACGTCCACAATGATGCACTTGGCCAAAAAGGGCGTATGCGTTTTTTCCTGAATATATTCAGGAAAAAACGCATACGCCCTTTTTGGCCAACCAAGCAAGCTTGCAAAGGAAATCTGCACTACAATGAAGTCTCACTTCCCCCCGGTCAAAAGGGCCATCTGAAAAAAGTGTAAAATCCAGAAAGGCAGGACAGGCCATGGAGAACTGGGAGCCTTGTGATGCTGATGGGCGGAATGTAAATTGCCAACAGCCACTCGGGAGAAGTGTATGGTGTTTCCTGAAACATCTAAAAAACAAAGCAACAGAGCCTAGGGCACTTCCACTTATGGTCCTATAGCTTAGGGAAATGAAAATCAAAAAGACACAGCCACCCCAAAGTTTGGGACGGCTCTGTTTACAAGAACCTCGTTTACGGTACAAGTTCAATATCGCAGAAAGTGAAAAATGGATGAAGAAGTTGTGGTACTTACGTACAATGCAATATCACTCAGCAATGACATCTATGTCATCAGGCCCGTAGCAGCATAATGAGTGCATTCAGGTATGATGATTCTAACTGAAAGAAGTCACACAGAAAAAGAAACATCATAAGATATCACTAATACACGGAATGTAAACTTGGCTACACAGGAACTGGATTACAAAACAGAACAGGGTCTCAAATTTAGAAAACCAACTTATGCTTGCTTAAGGGGAAAGGTGAGTTGGGGTGCTGCATAAAACCAGAGATTGAAATGAGCACAGATAAAGTTCCTTAAGCCAAATATGGAATAGACAAGAGCTACTCCTTGCTCAACGAAATGGACTCAACACCCCATATTAAACGCCTGAGAATGTACCTGACTAGTAAGTATCTTAAAACCTATGGATTGCTATGTCTCCGAAAGAGAATCAAGCGTGTGTACAGGGGCATAAACGCAGCAGTGATAGGATTGGAGAGGTTCGGTGAGCAAATGAAGACCCTTTGAAGTCATATTGCATGGTACCCATTCCACGGGTCTCAACTCTCCAGGTTTAAGGGATTCTTCCTTCAGCTAAAACATGCATGTGGAACCCAGAGTATGATCAACCGTGTGATCGGGAGACGTGTTCAAATATGTCTCCGTTCTCGTCCCCTGGTACTCGGGTGCAACATTCCAGACGCTTTACTAACACTCTCCTGACTTGGAGAGTCAGTGCCTTTAACCTCCTGTTTGGCCCAGTTTGCAATTTCTGCGGAAGATGAACAGGAATAGGGAGAACCAATGAGAGACTAGCTGGAGGTGTCTGGACGGGCAAATTTAACTCTCATTTCCCACCAGGAAGAGGAATTAACCAAAGGCTCAGCGTGCCGTGCCGGAACCAGATTAGGGCCTGAAGCAATCCTGCGGTGTTGCGGCCAGCTCACAAGAAAGCGAGTTGAGGAAAGGAGCTTCGGGACACTGTAATTCACAAACCTGCAGAGTTATAAATGACAGCTATCGTCCAAAAATATACTGAAGTAAGGCTGCCAAGAGGACTTGAAAGCGGGGCAGAATTGCAGGAAACCGATTTCAGGAGGTAGACTGGAATTGCATTTAAAGCATAGGAAAAGAGGCAGAACGTCCACAATGATGCACTTGGCCAAAAAGGGCGTATGCGTTTTTTCCTGAATATATTCAGGAAAAAACGCATACGCCCTTTTTGGCCAACCAAGCAAGCTTGCAAAGGAAATCTGCACTACAATGAAGTCTCACTTCCCCCCGGTCAAAAGGGCCATCTGAAAAAAGTGTAAAATCCAGAAAGGCAGGACAGGCCATGGAGAACTGGGAGCCTTGTGATGCTGATGGGCGGAATGTAAATTGCCAACAGCCACTCGGGAGAAGTGTATGGTGTTTCCTGAAACATCTAAAAAACAAAGCAACAGAGCCTAGGGCACTTCCACTTATGGTCCTATAGCTTAGGGAAATGAAAATCAAAAAGACACAGCCACCCCAAAGTTTGGGACGGCTCTGTTTACAAGAACCTCGTTTACGGTACAAGTTCAATATCGCAGAAAGTGAAAAATGGATGAAGAAGTTGTGGTACTTACGTACAATGCAATATCACTCAGCAATGACATCTATGTCATCAGGCCCGTAGCAGCATAATGAGTGGATTCAGGTATGATGATTCTACCTGAAATAAGTCACGCAGAAAAAGAAACATCATAAGATATCACTAATACACGGAATGTAAACTTGGCTACACAGGAACTGGATTACAAAACAGAACAGGGTCTCAAATTTAGAAAACCAACTTATGCTTGCTTAAGGGGAAAGGTGAGTTGGGGTGCTGCATAAAACCAGAGATTGAAATGAGCACAGATAAAGTTCCTTAAGCCAAATATGGAATAGACAAGAGCTACTCCTTGCTCAACGAAATGGACTCAACACCCCATATTAAACGCCTAAGAATGTACCTGACTAGTAAGTATCTTAAAACCTATGGATTGCTATGTCTCCGAAAGAGAATCAAGCGTGTGTACAGGGGCATAAACGCAGCAGTGATAGGATTGGAGAGGTTCGGTGAGCAAATGAAGACCCTTTGAAGTCATATTGCATGGTACCCATTCCACGGGTCTCAACTCTCCAGGTTTAAGGGATTCTTCCTTCAGCTAAAACATGCATGTGGAACCCAGAGTATGATCAACCGTGTGATCGGGAGACGTGTTCAAATATGTCTCCGTTCTCGTCCCCTGGTACTCGGGTGCAACATTCCAGATGCTTTACTAACACTCTCCCGACTTGGAGAGTCAGTGCCTTTAACCTCCTGTTTGGCCCAGTTTGCAATTTCTGCGGAAGATGAACAGGAATAGGGAGAACCAATGAGAGACTAGCTGGAGGTGTCTGGACGGGCAAATTTAACTCTCATTTCCCACCAGGAAGAGGAATTAACCAAAGGCTCAGCGTGCCGTGCCGGAACCACATTAGGGCCTGAAGCAATCCTGCGGTGTTGCGGCCAGCTCACAAGAAAGCGAGTTGAAGAAAGGAGCTCAGGGGCACTGTAATTCACAAACCTGCAGAGTTATAAATGACAGCTATCGTCCAAAAATATACTGAAGTAAGGCTGCCAAGAGGACTTGAAAGCGGGGCAGAATTGCAGGAAACCGATTTCAGGAGGTAGACTGGAATTGCATTGAAAGCATAGGAAAAGAGGCAGAACGTCCACAATGATGCACTTGGCCAAAAAGGGCGTATGCGTTTTTTCCTGAATATATTCAGGAAAAAACGCATACGCCCTTTTTGGCCAACCAAGCAAGCTTGCAAAGGAAATCTGCACTACAATGAAGTCTCACTTCCCCCCGGTCAAAAGGGCCATCTGAAAAAAGTGTAAAATCCAGAAAGGCAGGACAGGCCATGGAGAACTGGGAGCCTTGTTATGCTGATGGGCGGGATGTAGATTGCCAACAGCCACTCGGGAGAAGTGTATGGTGTTTCCTGAAACATCTAAAAAACAAAGCAACAGAGCCTAGGGCACATCCACTTATGGTCCAATAGCTTAGGGAAATGAAAATCAAAAAGACACAGCCACCCCAAACTTTGGGACGGCTCTGTTTACAAGAACCTCGTTTACGGTACAAGTTCAATATCGCAGAAAGTGAAAAATGGATGAAGAAGTTGTGGTACTTACGTACAATGCAATATCACTCAGCAATGACATCTATGTCATCAGGCCCGTAGCAGCATAATGAGTGGATTCAGGCATGATGATTTTAACTGAAAGAAGTCACACAGAAAAAGAAACATCATAAGATATCACTAATACACGGAATGTAAACTTGGCTACACAGGAACTGGATTACAAAACAGAACAGGGTCTCAAATTTAGAAAACCAACTTATGCTTGCTTAAGGGGAAAGGTGAGTTGGGGTGCTGCATAAAACCAGAGATTGAAATGAGCACAGATAAAGTTCCTTAAGCCAAATATGGAATAGACAAGAGCTACTCCTTGCTCAACGAAATGGACTCAACACCCCATATTAAACGCCTAAGAATGTACCTGACTAGTAAGTATCTTAAAACCTATGGATTGCTATGTCTCCGAAAGAGAATCAAGCGTGTTTACAGGGGCATAAATGCAGCAGTGATAGGATTGGAGAGGTTCGGTGAGCAAATGAAGACCCTTTGAAGTCATATTGCACGGTACCCATTCCACGGGTCTCAACTCTCCAGGTTTAGAGGATTATTCCTTCAGCTAAAACATGCATGTGGAACCCAGAGTATGATCAACCGTGTGATCGGGAGACGTGTTCAAATATGTCTCCGTTCTCGTCCCCTGGTACTCGGGTGCAACATTCCAGACGCTTTACTAACACTCTCCCGACATGGAGAGTCAGTGCCTTTAACCTCCTGTTTGGCCCAGTTTGCAATTTCTGCGGAAGATGAACAGGAATAGGGAGAACCAATGAGAGACTAGCTGGAGGTGTATGGACGGGCAAATTTAACTCTCATTTCCCACCAGGAAGAGGAATTAACCAAAGGCTCAGTGTGCCGTGCCGGAACCAGATTAGGGCCTGAAGCAATCCTGTGGTGTTGCGGCCAGCTCACAAGAAAGCGAGTTGAAGAAAGGAGCTCAGGGGCACTGTAATTCACAAACCTGCAGAGTTATAAATGACAGCTATCGTCCAAAAATATACTGAAGTAAGGCTGCCAAGAGGACTTGAAAGCGGGGCAGAATTGCAGGAAACCGATTTCAGGAGGTAGACTGGAATTGCATTGAAAGCATAGGAAAAGAGGCAGAACGTCCACAATGATGCACTTGGCCAAAAAGGGCGTATGCGTTTTTTCCTGAATATATTCAGGAAAAAACGCATACGCCCTTTTTGGCCAACCAAGCAAGCTTGCAAAGGAAATCTGCACTACAATGAAGTCTCACTTCCCCCCGGTCAAAAGGGCCATCTGAAAAAAGTGTAAAATCCAGAAAGGCAGGACAGGCCATGGAGAACTGGGAGCCTTGTTATGCTGATGGGCGGGATGTAAATTGCCAACAGCCACTCGGGAGAAGTGTATGTGTTTCCTGAAACATCTAAAAAACAAAGCAACAGAGCCTAGGGCACTTCCACTTATGGTCCTATAGCTTAGGGAAATGAAAATCAAAAAGACACAGCCACCCCAAAGTTTGGGACGGCTCTGTTTACAAGAACCTCGTTTACGGTACAAGTTCAATATCGCAGAAAGTGAAAAATGGATGAAGAAGTTGTGGTACTTACGTACAATGCAATATCACTCAGCAATGACATCTATGTCATCAGGCCCGTAGCAGCATAATGAGTGCATTCAGGTATGATGATTCTAACTGAAAGAAGTCACACAGAAAAAGAAACATCATAAGATATCACTAATACACGGAATGTAAACTTGGCTACACAGGAACTGGATTACAAAACAGAACAGGGTCTCAAATTTAGAAAACCAACTTATGCTTGCTTAAGGGGAAAGGTGAGTTGGGGTGCTGCATAAAAACAGAGATTGAAATGAGCACAGATAAAGTTCCTTAAGCCAAATATGTAATAGACAAGAGATACTCCTTGCTCAACGAAATGGACTCAACACCCCATATTAAACGCCTAAGAATGTACCTGACTAGTAAGTATCTTAAAACCTATGGATTGCTATGTCTCCGAAAGAGAATCAAGCGTGTGCACAGGGGCATAAACGCAACAGTGATAGGATTGGAGAGGTTCGGTGAGCAAATGAAGACCCTTTGAAGTCATATTGCATGGTACCCATTCCACGGGTCTCAACTCTCCAGGTTTAAGGGATTCTTCCTTCAGCTAAAACATGCATGTGGAACCCAGAGTATGATCAACCGTGTGATCGGGAGACGTCTTCAAATATGTCTCCGTTCTCGTCCCCTGGTACTCAGGTGCAACACTCCAGATGCTTTACTAACACTCTCCCGACTTGGAGAGTCAGTGCCTTTAACCTCCGGTTTGGCCCAGTTTGCAATTTCTGCAGAAGATGAACAGGAATAGGGAGAACCAATGAGAGACTAGCTGGAGGTGTCTGGACGGGCAAATTTAACTCTCATTTCCCACCAGGAAGAGGAATTAACCAAAGGCTCAGCGTGCCGTGCCGGAACCACATTAGGGCCTGAAGCAATCCTGCGGTGTTGCGGCCAGCTCACAAGAAAGCGAGTTGAAGAAAGGAGCTCAGGGGCACTGTAATTCACAAACCTGCAGAGTTATAAATGACAGCTATCGTCCAAAAATATACTGAAGTAAGGCTGCCAAGAGGACTTGAAAGCGGGGCAGAATTGCAGGAAACCGATTTCAGGAGGTAGACTGGAATTGCATTGAAAGCATAGGAAAAGAGGCAGAACGTCCACAATGATGCACTTGGCCAAAAAGGGCGTATGCGTTTTTTCCTGAATATATTCAGGAAAAAACGCATACGCCCTTTTTGGCCAACCAAGCAAGCTTGCAAAGGAAATCTGCACTACAATGAAGTCTCACTTCCCCCCGGTCAAAAGGGCCATCTGAAAAAAGTGTAAAATCCAGAAAGGCAGGACAGGCCATGGAGAACTGGGAGCCTTGTTATGCTGATGGGCGGGATGTAAATTGCCAAGAGCCACTGGGGAGAAGTGTATGGTGTTTCCTGAAACATCTAAAAAACAAAGCAACAGAGCCTAGGGCACTTCCACTTATGGTCCTTTAGCTTAGGGAAATGAAAATCAAAAAGACACAGCCACCCCGAAGTTTGGGACGGCTCTGTTTACAAGAACCTCGTTTACGGTACAAGTTCAATATTGCAGAAAGTGAAAAATGGATGAAGAAGTTGTGGTACTTACGTACAATGCAGTATCACTCAGGAATGACATCTATGTCATCAGGCCCATAGCAGCATAATGAGTGGATTCAGGTATGATGATTCTAACTGAAAGAAGTCACACAGAAAAAGAAACATCATAAGATATCACTAATTCACGGAATGTAAACTTGGCTACACAGAAACAGGATTACAAAACAGAACAGGGTCTCAAATTTAGAAAACCAACTTATACTTGCTTAGGGGGAAAGGTGAGTTGGGATGCTGCATAAATCCAGAGATTGAAATGAGCACAGATAAAGTTCCTTAAGCCAAATATGGAATAGACAAGAGCTACTCCTTGCTCAACGAAATGGACTCAACACCCCATATTAAACGCCTTAGAATGTACCTGACTAGTAAATATCTTAAAACCTATGGATTGCTATGTCTCCGAAAGGGAATCAAGCGTGTGTACAGGGGCATAAACGCAGCAGTGATAGGATTGGAGAGGTTCGGTGAGCAAATGAAGACCCTTTGAAGTCATATTGCATGGTACCCATTCCACGGGTCTCAACTCTCCAGGTTTAAGGGATTCTTCCTTCAGCTAAAACATGCATGTGGAGCCCAGAGTATGATCAACCATGTGATCGGGAGACGTGTTCAAATATGTCTCCGTTCTCGACCCCTGGTACTCGGGTGCAACATTCCAGACGCTTTACTAACACTCTCCCGACTTGGAGAGTCAGTGCCTTTAACCTCCTGTTTGGCCCAGTTTGCAATTTCTGCGGAAGATGAACAGGAATAGGGAGAACCAATGAGAGACTAGCTGGAGGTGTCTGGACGGGCAAATTTAACTCTCATTTCCCACCAGGAAGAGGAATTAACCAAAGGCTCAGCGTGCCATGCCCGAACCAGATTAGGGCCTGAAGCAATCCCGCAGTGTTGCGGCCAGCTCACAAGAAAACGAGTTGAAGAAAGGAGCTCAGGGGCACTGTAATTCACAAACCTGCAGAGTTATAAATGACAGCTATCGTCCAAAAATATACTGAAGTAAGGCTGCCAAGAGGACTTGAAAGCGGGGCAGAATTGCAGGAAACCGATTTCGGGAGGTAGACTGGAATTGCATTTAAAGCATAGGAAAAGAGGCAGAACGTCCACAATGATGCACTTGGCCAAAAAGGGCGTATGCGTTTTTTCCTGAATATATTCAGGAAAAAACGCATACGCCCTTTTTGGCCAACCAAGCAAGCTTGCAAAGGAAATCTGCACTACAATGAAGTCTCACTTCCCCCCGGTCAAAAGGGCCATCTGAAAAAAGTGTAAAATCCAGAAAGGCAGGACAGGCCATGGAGAACTGGGAGCCTTGTTATGCTGATGGGCGGGATGTAAATTGCCAACAGCCACTCGGGAGAAGTGTATGGTGTTTCCTGAAACATCTAAAAAACAAAGCAACAGAGCCTAGGGCACTTCCACTTATGGTCCTATAGCTTAGGGAAATGAAAATCAAAAAGACACAGCCACCCCAAAGTTTGGGACGGCTCTGTTTACAAGAACCTCGTTTACGGTACAAGTTCAATATCGCAGAAAGTGAAAAATGGATGAAGAAGTTGTGGTACTTACGTACAATGCAATATGACTCAGCACTGACATCTATGTCATCAGGCCCGTAGCAGCATAATGAGTGGATTCAGGTATGATGATTCTAACTGAAATAAGTCACGCAGAAAAAGAAACATCATAAGATATCACTAATACACGGAATGTAAACTTGGCTACACAGGAACTGGATTACAAAACAGAACAGGGTCTCAAATTTAGAAAACCAACTTATGCTTGCTTAAGGGGAAAGGTGAGTTGGGGTGCTGCATAAAACCAGAGATTGAAATGAGCACAGATAAAGTTCCTTAAGCCAAATATGGAATAGACAAGAGCTACTCCTTGCTCAACGAAATGGACTCAACACCCCATATTAAACGCCTAAGAATGTACCTGACTAGTAAGTATCTTAAAACCTATGGATTGCTATGTCTCCGAAAGAGAATCAAGCGTGTGTACAGGGGCATAAACGCAGCAGTGATAGGATTGGAGAGGTTCGGTGAGCAAATGAAGACCCTTTGAAGTCATATTGCATGGTACCCATTCCACGGGTCTCAACTCTCCAGGTTTAAGGGATTCTTCCTTCAGCTAAAACATGCATGTGGAACCCAGAGTATGATCAACCGTGTGATCGGGAGACGTGTTCAAATATGTCTCCGTTCTCGTCCCCTGGTACTCGGGTGCAACATTCCAGACGCTTTACTAACACTCTCCCGACTTGGAGAGTCAGTGCCTTTAACCTCCTGTTTGGCCCAGTTTGCAATTTCTGCGGAAGATGAACAGGAATAGGGAGAACCAATGAGAGACTAGCTGGAGGTGTCTGGACGGGCAAATTTAACTCTCATTTCCCACCAGGAAGAGGAATTAACCAAAGGCTCAGCGTGCCGTGCCGGAACCACATTAGGGCCTGAAGCAATCCTGCGGTGTTGCGGCCAGCTCACAAGAAAGCGAGTTGAAGAAAGGAGCTCAGGGGCACTGTAATTCACAAACCTGCAGAGTTATAAATGACAGCTATCGTCCAAAAATATACTGAAGTAAGGCTGCCAAGAGGACTTGAAAGCGGGGCAGAATTGCAGGAAACCGATTTCAGGAGGTAGACTGGAATTGCATTGAAAGCATAGGAAAAGAGGCAGAACGTCCACAATGATGCACTTGGCCAAAAAGGGCGTATGCGTTTTTTCCTGAATATATTCAGGAAAAAACGCATACGCCCTTTTTGGCCAACCAAGCAAGCTTGCAAAGGAAATCTGCACTACAATGAAGTCTCACTTCCCCCCGGTCAAAAGGGCCATCTGAAAAAAGATTAAAATCCAGAAAGGCAGGACAGGCCATGGAGAACTGGGAGCCTTGTTATGCTGATGGGCGGGATGTAAATTGCCAACAGCCACTCGGGAGAAGTGTATGTGTTTCCTGAAACATCTAAAAAACAAAACAACAGAGCCTAGGGCACTTCCACTTATGGTCCTATAGCTTAGGGAAATGAAAATCAAAAAGACACAGCCACCCCAAAGTTTGGGACGGCTCTGTTTACAAGAACCTCGTTTACGGTACAAGTTCAATATCGCAGAAAGTGAAAAATGGATGAAGAAGTTGTGGTACTTACGTACAATGCAATATCACTCAGCAATGACATCTATGTCATCAGGCCCGTAGCAGCATAATGAGTGCATTCAGGTATGATGATTCTAACTGAAAGAAGTCACACAGAAAAAGAAACATCATAAGATATCACTAATACACGGAATGTAAACTTGGCTACACAGGAACTGGATTACAAAACAGAACAGGGTCTCAAATTTAGAAAACCAACTTATGCTTGCTTAAGGGGAAAGGTGAGTTGGGGTGCTGCATAAAAACAGAGATTGAAATGAGCACAGATAAAGTTCCTTAAGCCAAATATGTAATAGACAAGAGATACTCCTTGCTCAACGAAATGGACTCAACACCCCATATTAAACGCCTAAGAATGTACCTGACTAGTAAGTATCTTAAAACCTATGGATTGCTATGTCTCCGAAAGAGAATCAAGCGTGTGCACAGGGGCATAAACGCAACAGTGATAGGATTGGAGAGGTTCGGTGAGCAAATGAAGACCCTGTGAAGTCATATTGCATGGTACCCATTCCACGGGTCTCAACTCTCCAGGTTTAAGGGATTCTTCCTTCAGCTAAAACATGCATGTGGAACCCAGAGTATGATCAACCGTGTGATCGGGAGACGTGTTCAAACATGTCTCCGTTCTCGTCCCCTGGTACTCGGGTGCAACATTCCAGACACTTTACTAACACTCTCCCGACTTGGAGAGTCAGTGCCTTTAACCTCCTGTTTGGCCCAGTTTGCAAATTCTGCGGAAGATGAACAGGAATAGGGAGAACCAATGAGAGACTAGCTGGAGGTGTCTGGACGGGCAAATTTAACTCTCATTTCCCACCAGGAAGAGGAATTAACCAAAGGCTCAGCGTGCCGTGCCGGAACCACATTAGGGCCTGAAGCAATCCTGCGGTGTTGCGGCCAGCTCACAAGAAAGCGAGTTGAAGAAAGGAGCTCAGGGGCACTGTAATTCACAAACCTGCAGAGTTATAAATGACAGCTATCGTCCAAAAATATACTGAAGTAAGGCTGCCAAGAGGACTTGAAAGCGGGGCAGAATTGCAGGAAACCGATTTCAGGAGGTAGACTGGAATTGCATTGAAAGCATAGGAAAAGAGGCAGAACGTCCACAATGATGCACTTGGCCAAAAAGGGCGTATGCGTTTTTTCCTGAATATATTCAGGAAAAAACGCATACGCCCTTTTTGGCCAACCAAGCAAGCTTGCAAAGGAAATCTGCACTACAATGAAGTCTCACTTCCCCCCGGTCAAAAGGGCCATCTGAAAAAAGTGTAAAATCCAGAAAGGCAGGACAGGCCATGGAGAACTGGGAGCCTTGTTATGCTGATGGGCGGGATGTAAATTGCCAACAGCCACTCGGGAGAAGTGTATGGTGTTTCCTGAAACATCTAAAAAACAAAGCAACAGAGCCTAGGGCACTTCCACTTATGGTCCAATAGCTTAGGGAAATGAAAATCAAAAAGACACAGCCACCCCAAAGTTTGGGACGGCTCTGTTTACAAGAACCTCGTTTACGGTACAAGTTCAATATCGCAGAAAGTGAAAAATGGATGAAGAAGTTGTGGTACTTACGTACAATGCAGTATCACTCAGGAATGACATCTATGTCATCAGGCCCATAGCAGCATAATGAGTGGATTCAGGTATGATGATTCTAACTGAAAGAAGTCACACAGAAAAAGAAACATCATAAGATATCACTAATTCACGGAATGTAAACTTGGCTACACAGGAACAGGATTACAAAACAGAACAGGGTCTCAAATTTAGAAAACCAACTTATACTTGCTTAGGGGGAAAGGTGAGTTGGGATGCTGCATAAATCCAGAGATTGAAATGAGCACAGATAAAGTTCCTTAAGCCAAATATGGAATAGACAAGAGCTACTCCTTGCTCAACGAAATGGACTCAACACCCCATATTAAACGCCTTAGAATGTACCTGACTAGTAAATATCTTAAAACCTATGGATTGCTATGTCTCCTAAAGGGAATCAAGCGTGTGTACAGGGGCATAAACGCAGCAGTGATAGGATTGGAGAGGTTCGGTGAGCAAATGAAGACCCTTTGAAGTCATATTGCATGGTACCCATTCCACGGGTCTCAACTCTCCAGGTTTAAGGGATTCTTCCTTCAGCTAAAACATGCATGTGGAGCCCAGAGTATGATCAACCATGTGATCGGGAGACGTGTTCAAATATGTCTCCGTTCTCGACCCCTGGTACTCGGGTGCAACATTCCAGACGCTTTACTAACACTCTCCCGACTTGGAGAGTCAGTGCCTTTAACCTCCTGTTTGGCCCAGTTTGCAATTTCTGCGGAAGATGAACAGGAATAGGGAGAACCAATGAGAGACTAGCTGGAGGTGTCTGGACGGGCAAATTTAACTCTCATTTCCCACCAGGAAGAGGAATTAACCAAAGGCTCAGCGTGCCATGCCCGAACCAGATTAGGGCCTGAAGCAATCCCGCAGTGTTGCGGCCAGCTCACAAGAAAACGAGTTGAAGAAAGGAGCTCAGGGGCACTGTAATTCACAAACCTGCAGAGTTATAAATGACAGCTATCGTCCAAAAATATACTGAAGTAAGGCTGCCAAGAGGACTTGAAAGCAGGGCAGAATTGCAGGAAACCGATTTCGGGAGGTAGACTGGAATTGCATTTAAAGCATAGGAAAAGAGGCAGAACGTCCACAATGATGCACTTGGCCAAAAAGGGCGTATGCGTTTTTTCCTGAATATATTCAGGAAAAAACGCATACGCCCTTTTTGGCCAACCAAGCAAGCTTGCAAAGGAAATCTGCACTACAATGAAGTCTCACTTCCCCCCGGTCAAAAGGGCCATCTGAAAAAAGTGTAAAATCCAGAAAGGCAGGACAGGCCATGGAGAACTGGGAGCCTTGTTATGCTGATGGGCGGGATGTAAATTGCCAACAGCCACTCGGGAGAAGTGTATGGTGTTTCCTGAAACATCTAAAAAACAAAGCAACAGAGCCTAGGGCACTTCCACTTATGGTCCTATAGCTTAGGGAAATGAAAATCAAAAAGACACAGCCACCCCAAAGTTTGGGACGGCTCTGTTTACAAGAACCTCGTTTACGGTACAAGTTCAATATCGCAGAAAGTGAAAAATGGATGAAGAAGTTGTGGTACTTACGTACAATGCAATATGACTCAGCACTGACATCTATGTCATCAGGCCCGTAGCAGCATAATGAGTGGATTCAGGTATGATGATTCTAACTGAAATAAGTCACGCAGAAAAAGAAACATCATAAGATATCACTAATACACGGAATGTAAACTTGGCTACACAGGAACTGGATTACAAAACAGAACAGGGTCTCAAATTTAGAAAACCAACTTATGCTTGCTTAAGGGGAAAGGTGAGTTGGGGTGCTGCATAAAACCAGAGATTGAAATGAGCACAGATAAAGTTCCTTAAGCCAAATATGGAATAGACAAGAGCTACTCCTTGCTCAACGAAATGGACTCAACACCCCATATTAAACGCCTAAGAATGTACCTGACTAGTAAGTATCTTAAAACCTATGGATTGCTATGTCTCCGAAAGAGAATCAAGCGTGTGTACAGGGGCATAAACGCAGCAGTGATAGGATTGGAGAGGTTCGGTGAGCAAATGAAGACCCTTTGAAGTCATATTGCATGGTACCCATTCCACGGGTCTCAACTCTCCAGGTTTAAGGGATTCTTCCTTCAGCTAAAACATGCATGTGGAACCCAGAGTATGATCAACCGTGTGATCGGGAGACGTGTTCAAATATGTCTCCGTTCTCGTCCCCTGGTACTCGGGTGCAACATTCCAGATGCTTTACTAACACTCTCCCGACTTGGAGAGTCAGTGCCTTTAACCTCCTGTTTGGCCCAGTTTGCAATTTCTGCGGAAGATGAACAGGAATAGGGAGAACCAATGAGAGACTAGCTGGAGGTGTCTGGACGGGCAAATTTAACTCTCATTTCCCACCAGGAAGAGGAATTAACCAAAGGCTCAGCGTGCCGTGCCGGAACCACATTAGGGCCTGAAGCAATCCTGCGGTGTTGCGGCCAGCTCACAAGAAAGCGAGTTGAAGAAAGGAGCTCAGGGGCACTGTAATTCACAAACCTGCAGAGTTATAAATGACAGCTATCGTCCAAAAATATACTGAAGTAAGGCTGCCAAGAGGACTTGAAAGCGGGGCAGAATTGCAGGAAACCGATTTCAGGAGGTAGACTGGAATTGCATTGAAAGCATAGGAAAAGAGGCAGAACGTCCACAATGATGCACTTGGCCAAAAAGGGCGTATGCGTTTTTTCCTGAATATATTCAGGAAAAAACGCATACGCTCTTTTTGGCCAACCAAGCAAGCTTGCAAAGGAAATCTGCACTACAATGAAGTCTCACTTCCCCCCGGTCAAAAGGGCCATCTGAAAAAAGTGTAAAATCCAGAAAGGCAGGACAGGCCATGGAGAACTGGGAGCCTTGTTATGCTGATGGGCGGGATGTAAATTGCCAACAGCCACTCGGGAGAAGTGTATGGTGTTTCCTGAAACATCTAAAAAACAAAGCAACAGAGCCTAGGGCACTTCCACTTATGGTCCAATAGCTTAGGGAAATGAAAATCAAAAAGACACAGCCACCCCAAAGTTTGGGACGGCTCTGTTTACAAGAACCTCGTTTACGGTACAAGTTCAATATCGCAGAAAGTGAAAAATGGATGAAGAAGTTGTGGTACTTACGTACAATGCAATATCACTCAGCAATGACATCTATGTCATCAGGCCCGTAGCAGCATAATGAGTGGATTCAGGCATGATGATTCTAACTGAAAGAAGTCACACAGAAAAAGAAACATCATAAGATATCACTAATACACGGAATGTAAACTTGGCTACACAGGAACTGGATTACAAAACAGAACAGGGTCTCAAATTTAGAAAACCAACTTATGCTTGCTTAAGGGGAAAGGTGAGTTGGGGTGCTGCATAAAACCAGAGATTGAAATGAGCACAGATAAAGTTCCTTAAGCCAAATATGGAATAGACAAGAGCTACTCCTTGCTCAACGAAATGGACTCAACACCCCATATTAAACGCCTAAGAATGTACCTGACTAGTAAGTATCTTAAAACCTATGGATTGCTATGTCTCCGAAAGAGAATCAAGCGTGTGTACAGGGGCATAAATGCAGCAGTGATAGGATTGGAGAGGTTCGGTGAGCAAATGAAGACCCTTTGAAGTCATATTGCACGGTACCCATTCCACGGGTCTCAACTCTCCAGGTTTAGAGGATTATTCCTTCAGCTAAAACATGCATGTGGAACCCAGAGTATGATCAACCGTGTGATCGGGAGACGTGTTCAAATATGTCTCCGTTCTCGTCCCCTGGTACTCGGGTGCAACATTCCAGACGCTTTACTAACACTCTCCCGACATGGAGAGTCAGTGCCTTTAACCTCCTGTTTGGCCCAGTTTGCAATTTCTGCGGAAGATGAACAGGAATAGGGAGAACCAATGAGAGACTAGCTGGAGGTGTATGGACGGGCAAATTTAACTCTCATTTCCCACCAGGAAGAGGAATTAACCAAAGGCTCAGTGTGCCGTGCCGGAACCAGATTAGGGCCTGAAGCAATCCTGTGGTGTTGCGGCCAGCTCACAAGAAAGCGAGTTGAAGAAAGGAGCTCAGGGGCACTGTAATTCACAAACCTGCAGAGTTATAAATGACAGCTATCGTCCAAAAATATACTGAAGTAAGGCTGCCAAGAGGACTTGAAAGCGGGGCAGAATTGCAGGAAACCGATTTCAGGAGGTAGACTGGAATTGCATTGAAAGCATAGGAAAAGAGGCAGAACGTCCACAATGATGCACTTGGCCAAAAAGGGCGTATGCGTTTTTTCCTGAATATATTCAGGAAAAAACGCATACGCCCTTTTTGGCCAACCAAGCAAGCTTGCAAAGGAAATCTGCACTACAATGAAGTCTCACTTCCCCCCGGTCAAAAGGGCCATCTGAAAAAAGTGTAAAATCCAGAAAGGCAGGACAGGCCATGGAGAACTGGGAGCCTTGTTATGCTGATGGGCGGGATGTAAATTGCCAACAGCCACTCGGGAGAAGTGTATGTGTTTCCTGAAACATCTAAAAAACAAAACAACAGAGCCTAGGGCACTTCCACTTATGGTCCTATAGCTTAGGGAAATGAAAATCAAAAAGACACAGCCACCCCAAAGTTTGGGACGGCTCTGTTTACAAGAACCTCGTTTACGGTACAAGTTCAATATCGCAGAAAGTGAAAAATGGATGAAGAAGTTGTGGTACTTACGTACAATGCAATATCACTCAGCAATGACATCTATGTCATCAGGCCCGTAGCAGCATAATGAGTGCATTCAGGTATGATGATTCTAACTGAAAGAAGTCACACAGAAAAAGAAACATCATAAGATATCACTAATTCACGGAATGTAAACTTGGCTACACAGGAACAGGATTACAAAACAGAACAGGGTCTCAAATTTAGAAAACCAACTTATACTTGCTTAGGGGGAAAGGTGAGTTGGGATGCTGCATAAATCCAGAGATTGAAATGAGCACAGATAAAGTTCCTTAAGCCAAATATGGAATAGACAAGAGCTACTCCTTGCTCAACGAAATGGACTCAACACCCCATATTAAACGCCTTAGAATGTACCTGACTAGTAAATATCTTAAAACCTATGGATTGCTATGTCTCCGAAAGGGAATCAAGCGTGTGTACAGGGGCATAAACGCAGCAGTGATAGGATTGGAGAGGTTCGGTGAGCAAATGAAGACCCTTTGAAGTCATATTGCATGGTACCCATTCCACGGGTCTCAACTCTCTAGGTTTAAGGGATTCTTCCTTCAGCTAAAACATGCATGTGGAGCCCAGAGTATGATCAACCATGTGATCGGGAGACGTGTTCAAATATGTCTCCGTTCTCGACCCCTGGTACTCGGGTGCAACATTCCAGACGCTTTACTAACACTCTCCCGACTTGGAGAGTCAGTGCCTTTAACCTCCTGTTTGGCCCAGTTTGCAATTTCTGCGGAAGATGAACAGGAATAGGGAGAACCAATGAGAGACTAGCTGGAGGTGTCTGGACGGGCAAATTTAACTCTCATTTCCCACCAGGAAGAGGAATTAACCAAAGGCTCAGCGTGCCGTGCCGGAACCACATTAGGGCCTGAAGCAATCCTGCGGTGTTGCGGCCAGCTCACAAGAAAGCGAGTTGAAGAAAGGAGCTCAGGGGCACTGTAATTCACAAATCTGCAGAGTTATAAATGACAGCTATCGTCCAAAAATATACTGAAGTAAGGCTGCCAAGAGGACTTGAAAGCGGGGCCGAATTGCAGGAAACCGATTTCAGGAGGTAGACTGGAATTGCATTGAAAGCATAGGAAAAGAGGCAGAACGTCCACAATGATGCACTTGGCCAAAAAGGGCGTATGCGTTTTTCCTGAATATATTCAGGAAAAAACGCATACGCCCTTTTTGGCCAACCAAGCAAGCTTGCAAAGGAAATCTGCACTACAATGAAGTCTCACTTCCCCCCGGTCAAAAGGGCCATCTGAAAAAAGTGTAAAATCCAGAAAGGCAGGACAGGCCATGGAGAACTGGGAGCCTTGTTATGCTGATGGGCAGGATGTAAATTGCCAACAGCCACTCGGGAGAAGTGTATGGTGTTTCCTGAAACATATAAAAAACAGAGCAACAGAGCCTAGGGCACTTCCACTTATGGTCCTATAGTTTAGGGAAATGAAAATCAAAAAGACACAGTCACCCCAATGTTTGGGACGGCTCTGTTTACAAGAACCTCGTTTACGGTACAAGTTCAATATCGCAGAAAGTGAAAAATGGATGAAGAAGTTGTGGTACTTACGTACAATGCAATATCACTCAGCAATGACATCTATGTCATCAGGTCCGTAGCAGCATAATGAGTGGATTCAGGTATGATGATTCTAACTGAAATAAGTCACGCAGAAAAAGGAACATCATAAGCTATCACTAATACACGGAATGTAAACTTGGCTACACAGGAACTGGATTACAAAACAGAACAGGGTCTCAAATTTAGAAAACCAACTTATGCTTGCTTAAGGGGAAAGGTGAGTTGGGGTGCTGCATAAAACCAGAGATTGAAATGAGCACAGATAAAGTTCCTTAAGCCAAATATGGAATAGACAAGAGCTACTCCTTGCTCAACGAAATGGACTCAACACCCCATATTAAACGCCTAAGAATGTACCTGACTAGTAAGTATCTTAAAACCTATGGATTGCTATGTCTCCGAAAGAGAATCAAGCATGTGTACAGGGGCATAAACGCAGCAGTGATAGGATTGGAGAGGTTCGGTGAGCAAATGAAGACCCTTTGAAGTCATATTGCACGGTACCCATTCCACGGGTCTCAACTCTCCAGGTTTAGAGGATTATTCCTTCAGCTAAAACATGCATGTGGAACCCAGAGTATGATCAACCGTGTGATCGGGAGACGTGTTCAAATATGTCTCCGTTCTCATCCCCTGGTACTCGGGTGCAACATTCCAGACGCTTTACTAACACTCTCCCGACTTGGAGAGTCAGTGCCTTTAACCTCCTGTTTGGCCCAGTTTGCAATTTCTGCGGAAGATGAACAGGAATAGGGAGAACCAATGAGAGACTAGCTGGAGGCGTCTGGACGGGCAAATTTAACTCTCATTTCCCACCAGGAAGAGGAATTAACCAAAGGCTCAGCGTGCCGTGCCAGAACCACATTAGGGCCTGAAGCAATCCTGCGGTGTTGCGGCCAGCTCACAAGAAAGCGAGTTGAAGAAAGGAGCTCAGGGGCACTGTAATTCACAAACCTGCAGAGTTATAAATGACAGCTATCATCCAAAAATATACTGAAGTAAGGCTGCCAAGAGGACTTGAAAGCGGGGCAGAATTGCAGGAAACCGATTTCAGGAGGTAGACTGGAATTGCATTGAAAGCATAGGAAAAGAGGCAGAACGTCCACAATGATGCACTTGGCCAAAAAGTGCGTATGCGTTTTTTCCTTCAGGAAAAAACGCATACGCCCTTTTTGGCCAACCAAGCAAGCTTGCAAAGGAAATCTGCACTACAATGAAGTCTCACTTCCCCCCGGTCAAAAGGGCCATCTGAAAAAAGTGTAAAATCCAGAAAGGCAGGACAGGCCATGGAGAACTGGGAGCCTTGTTATGCTGATGGGCTGGATGTAAATTGCTAACAGCCAATCGGGAGAAGTGTATGGTGTTTCCTGAAACATCTAAAAAACAAAGCAACAGAGCCTAGGGCACTTCCACTTATGGTCCTATAGCTTAGGGAAATGAAAATCAAAAAGACACAGCCACCCCAAAGTTTGGGACGGCTCTGTTTACAAGAACCTCGTTTACGGTACAAGTTCAATATCGCAGAAAGTGAAAAATGGATGAAGAAGTTGTGGTACTTACGTACAATGCAATATCACTCAGCAATGACATCTATGTCATCAGGCCCGTAGCAGCATAATGAGTGCATTCAGGTATGATGATTCTAACTGAAAGAAGTCACACAGAAAAAGAAACATCATAAGATATCACTAATACACGGAATGTAAACTTGGCTACACAGGAACTGGATTACAAAACAGAACAGGGTCTCAAATTTAGAAAACCAACTTATGCTTGCTTAAGGGGAAAGGTGAGTTGGGGTGCTGCATAAAACCAGAGATTGAAATGAGCACAGATAAAGTTCCTTAAGCCAAATATGGAATAGACAAGAGCTACTCCTTGCTCAACGAAATGGACTCAACACCCCATATTGAACGCCTAAGAATGTACCTGAATAGTAAGTATCTTAAAACCTATGGATTGCTATGTCTCCGAAAGAGAATCAAGCGTGTGTACAGGGGCATAAACGCAGCAGTGATAGGATTCGAGAGGTTCGGTGAGCAAATGAAGACCCTTTGAAGTCATATTGCATGGTAACCATTCCACGGGTCTCAACTCTCCAGGTTTAAGGGATTCTTCCTTCAGCTAAAACATGCATGTGGAACCCAGAGTATGATCAACCGTGTGATCGGGAGACGTGTTCAAATATGTCTCCGTTCTCGTCCCCTGGTACTCGGGTGCAACATTCCAGACGCTTTACTAACACTCTCCTGACTTGGAGAGTCAGTGCCTTTAACCTCCTGTTTGGCCCAGTTTGCAATTTCTGCGGAAGATGAACAGGAATAGGGAGAACCAATGAGAGACTAGCTGGAGGTGTCTGGACGGGCAAATTTAACTCTCATTTCCCACCAGGAAGAGGAATTAACCAAAGGCTCAGCGTGCCGTGCCGGAACCACATTAGGGCCTGAAGCAATCCTGCGGTGTTGCGGCCAGCTCACAAGAAAGCGAGTTGAAGAAAGGAGCTCAGGGGCACTGTAATTCACAAATCTGCAGAGTTATAAATGACAGCTATCGTCCAAAAATATACTGAAGTAAGGCTGCCAAGAGGACTTGAAAGCGGGGCCGAATTGCAGGAAACCGATTTCAGGAGGTAGACTGGAATTGCATTGAAAGCATAGGAAAAGAGGCAGAACGTCCACAATGATGCACTTGGCCAAAAAGGGCGTATGCGTTTTTCCTGAATATATTCAGGAAAAAACGCATACGCCCTTTTTGGCCAACCAAGCAAGCTTGCAAAGGAAATCTGCACTACAATGAAGTCTCACTTCCCCCCGGTCAAAAGGGCCATCTGAAAAAAGTGTAAAATCCAGAAAGGCAGGACAGGCCATGGAGAACTGGGAGCCTTGTTATGCTGATGGGCAGGATGTAAATTGCCAACAGCCACTCGGGAGAAGTGTATGGTGTTTCCTGAAACATATAAAAAACAGAGCAACAGAGCCTAGGGCACTTCCACTTATGGTCCTATAGTTTAGGGAAATGAAAATCAAAAAGACACAGTCACCCCAATGTTTGGGACGGCTCTGTTTACAAGAACCTCGTTTACGGTACAAGTTCAATATCGCAGAAAGTGAAAAATGGATGAAGAAGTTGTGGTACTTACGTACAATGCAATATCACTCAGCAATGACATCTATGTCATCAGGTCCGTAGCAGCATAATGAGTGGATTCAGGTATGATGATTCTAACTGAAATAAGTCACGCAGAAAAAGGAACATCATAAGCTATCACTAATACACGGAATGTAAACTTGGCTACACAGGAACTGGATTACAAAACAGAACAGGGTCTCAAATTTAGAAAACCAACTTATGCTTGCTTAAGGGGAAAGGTGAGTTGGGGTGCTGCATAAAACCAGAGATTGAAATGAGCACAGATAAAGTTCCTTAAGCCAAATATGGAATAGACAAGAGCTACTCCTTGCTCAACGAAATGGACTCAACACCCCATATTAAACGCCTAAGAATGTACCTGACTAGTAAGTATCTTAAAACCTATGGATTGCTATGTCTCCGAAAGAGAATCAAGCATGTGTACAGGGGCATAAACGCAGCAGTGATAGGATTGGAGAGGTTCGGTGAGCAAATGAAGACCCTTTGAAGTCATATTGCACGGTACCCATTCCACGGGTCTCAACTCTCCAGGTTTAGAGGATTATTCCTTCAGCTAAAACATGCATGTGGAACCCAGAGTATGATCAACCGTGTGATCGGGAGACGTGTTCAAATATGTCTCCGTTCTCATCCCCTGGTACTCGGGTGCAACATTCCAGACGCTTTACTAACACTCTCCCGACTTGGAGAGTCAGTGCCTTTAACCTCCTGTTTGGCCCAGTTTGCAATTTCTGCGGAAGATGAACAGGAATAGGGAGAACCAATGAGAGACTAGCTGGAGGCGTCTGGACGGGCAAATTTAACTCTCATTTCCCACCAGGAAGAGGAATTAACCAAAGGCTCAGCGTGCCGTGCCAGAACCACATTAGGGCCTGAAGCAATCCTGCGGTGTTGCGGCCAGCTCACAAGAAAGCGAGTTGAAGAAAGGAGCTCAGGGGCACTGTAATTCACAAACCTGCAGAGTTATAAATGACAGCTATCATCCAAAAATATACTGAAGTAAGGCTGCCAAGAGGACTTGAAAGCGGGGCAGAATTGCAGGAAACCGATTTCAGGAGGTAGACTGGAATTGCATTGAAAGCATAGGAAAAGAGGCAGAACGTCCACAATGATGCACTTGGCCAAAAAGGGCGTATGCGTTTTTTCCTTCAGGAAAAAACGCATACGCCCTTTTTGGCCAACCAAGCAAGCTTGCAAAGGAAATCTGCACTACAATGAAGTCTCACTTCCCCCCGGTCAAAAGGGCCATCTGAAAAAAGTGTAAAATCCAGAAAGGCAGGACAGGCCATGGAGAACTGGGAGCCTTGTTATGCTGATGGGCTGGATGTAAATTGCTAACAGCCAATCGGGAGAAGTGTATGGTGTTTCCTGAAACATCTAAAAAACAAAGCAACAGAGCCTAGGGCACTTCGACTTATGGTCCTATAGCTTAGGGAAATGAAAATCAAAAAGACACAGCCACCCCAAAGTTTGGGACGGCTCTGTTTACAAGAACCTCGTTTACGGTACAAGTTCAATATCGCAGAAAGTGAAAAATGGATGAAGAAGTTGTGGTACTTACGTACAATGCAATATCACTCAGCAATGACATCTATGTCATCAGGCCCGTAGCAGCATAATGAGTGCATTCAGGTATGATGATTCTAACTGAAAGAAGTCACACAGAAAAAGAAACATCATAAGATATCACTAATACACGGAATGTAAACTTGGCTACACAGGAACTGGATTACAAAACAGAACAGGGTCTCAAATTTAGAAAACCAACTTATGCTTGCTTAAGGGGAAAGGTGAGTTGGGGTGCTGCATAAAACCAGAGATTGAAATGAGCACAGATAAAGTTCCTTAAGCCAAATATGGAATAGACAAGAGCTACTCCTTGCTCAACGAAATGGACTCAACACCCCATATTAAACGCCTAAGAATGTACCTGACTAGTAAGTATCTTAAAACCTATGGATTGCTATGTCTCCGAAAGAGAATCAAGCGTGTGTACAGGGGCATAAACGCAGCAGTGATAGGATTGGAGAGGTTCGGTGAGCAAATGAAGACCCTTTGAAGTCATATTGCATGGTAACCATTCCACGGGTCTCAACTCTCCAGGTTTAAGGGATTCTTCCTTCAGCTAAAACATGCATGTGGAACCCAGAGTATGATCAACCGTGTGATCGGGAGACGTGTTCAAATATGTCTCCGTTCTCGTCCCCTGGTACTCGGGTGCAACATTCCAGACGCTTTACTAACACTCTCCCGACTTGGAGAGTCAGTGCCTTTAACCTCCTGTTTGGCCCAGTTTGCAATTTCTGCGGAAGATGAACAGGAATAGGGAGAACCAATGAGAGACTAGCTGGAGGTGTCTGGACGGGCAAATTTAACTCTCATTTCCCACCAGGAAGAGGAATTAACCAAAGGCTCAGCGTGCCGTGCCGGAACCACATTAGGGCCTGAAGCAATCCTGCGGTGTTGCGGCCAGCTCACAAGAAAGCGAGTTGAAGAAAGGAGCTCAGGGGCACTGTAATTCACAAACCTGCAGAGTTATAAGTGACAGCTATCGTCCAAGAATATACTGAAGTAAGGCTGCCAAGAGGACTTGAAAGCGGGGCAGAATTGCAGGAAACCGATTTCAGGAGGTAGACTGGAATTGCATTGAAAGCATAGGAAAAGAGGCAGAACGTCCACAATGATGCACTTGGCCAAAAAGGGCGTATGCGTTTTTTCCTGAATATATTCAGGAAAAAACGCATACGCCCTTTTTGGCCAACCAAGCAAGCTTGCAAAGGAAATCTGCACTACAATGAAGTCTCACTTCCCCCCGGTCAAAAGGGCCATCTGAAAAAAGTGTAAAATCCAGAAAGGCAGGACAGGCCATGGAGAACTGGGAGCCTTGTTATGCTGATGGGCGGGATGTAAATTGCCAACAGCCACTCGGGAGAAGTGTATGGTGTTTCCTGAAACATCTAAAAAACAAAGCAACAGAGCCTAGGGCACTTCCACTTATGGTCCTATAGCTTAGGGAAATGAAAATCAAAAAGACACAGCCACCCCAAAGTTTGGGACGGCTCTGTTTACAAGAACCTCGTTTACGGTACAAGTTCAATATCGCAGAAAGTGAAAAATGGATGAAGAAGTTGTGGTACTTACGTACAATGCAATATCACTCAGCAATGACATCTATGTCATCAGGCCCGTAGCAGCATAATGAGTGCATTCAGGTATGATGATTCTAACTGAAAGAAGTCACACAGAAAAAGAAACATCATAAGATATCACTAATACACGGAATGTAAACTTGGCTACACAGGAACTGGATTACAAAACAGAACAGGGTCTCAAATTTAGAAAACCAACTTATGCTTGCTTAAGGGGAAAGGTGAGTTGGGGTGCTGCATAAAACCAGAGATTGAAATGAGCACAGATAAAGTTCCTTAAGCCAAATATGGAATAGACAAGAGCTACTCCTTGCTCAACGAAATGGACTCAACACCCCATATTAAACGCCTAAGAATGTACCTGACTAGTAAGGATCTTAAAACCTATGGATTGCTATGTCTCCGAAAGAGAATCAAGCGTGTGTACAGGGGCATAAACGCAGCAGTGATAGGATTGGAGAGGTTCGGTGAGCAAATGAAGACCCTTTGAAGTCATATTGCATGGTACCCATTCCACGGGTCTCAACTCTCCAGGTTTAAGGGATTCTTCCTTCAGCTAAAACATGCATGTGGAACCCAGAGTATGATCAACCGTGTGATCGGGAGACGTGTTCAAATATGTCTCCGTTCTCGTCCCCTGGTACTCGGGTGCAACATTCCAGACGCTTTACTAACACTCTCCCGACTTGGAGAGTCAGTGCCTTTAACCTCCTGTTTGGCCCAGTTTGCAATTTCTGCGGAAGATGAACAGGAATAGGGAGAACCAATGAGAGACTAGCTGGAGGTGTCTGGACGGGCAAATTTAACTCTCATTTCCCACCAGGAAGAGGAATTAACCAAAGGCTCAGCGTGCCGTGCCGGAACCAGATTAGGGCCTGAAGCAATCCTGCGGTGTTGCGGCCAGCTCACAAGAAAGCGAGTTGAAGAAAGGAGCTCAGGGGCACTGTAATTCACAAATCTGCAGAGTTATAAATGACAGCTATCGTCCAAAAATATACTGAAGTAAGGCTGCCAAGAGGACTTGAAAGCGGGGCCGAATTGCAGGAAACCGATTTCAGGAGGTAGACTGGAATTGCATTGAAAGCATAGGAAAAGAGGCAGAACGTCCACAATGATGCACTTGGCCAAAAAGGGCGTATGTGTTTTTCCTGAATATATTCAGGAAAAAACGCATACGCCCTTTTTGGCCAACCAAGCAAGCTTGCAAAGGAAATCTGCACTACAATGAAGTCTCACTTCCCCCCGGTCAAAAGGGCCATCTGAAAAAAGTGTAATATCCAGAAAGGCAGGACAGGCCATGGAGAACTGGGAGCCTTGTTATGCTGATGGGCAGGATGTAAATTGCCAACAGCCACTCGGGAGAAGTGTATGGTGTTTCCTGAAACATATAAAAAACAGAGCAACAGAGCCTAGGGCACTTCCACTTATGGTCCTATAGCTTAGGGAAATGAAAATCAAAAAGACACAGTCACCCCAATGTTTGGGACGGCTCTGTTTACAAGAACCTCGTTTACGGTACAAGTTCAATATCGCAGAAAGTGAAAAATGGATGAAGAAGTTGTGGTACTTACGTACAATGCAATATCACTCAGCAATGACATCTATGTCATCAGGTCCGTAGCAGCATAATGAGTGGATTCAGGTATGATGATTCTAACTGAAATAAGTCACGCAGAAAAAGGAACATCATAAGCTATCACTAATACACGGAATGTAAACTTGGCTACACAGGAACTGGATTACAAAACAGAACAGGGTCTCAAATTTAGAAAACCAACTTATGCTTCCTTAAGGGGAAAGGTGAGTTGGGGTGCTGCATAAAACCAGAGATTGAAATGAGCACAGATAAAGTTCCTTAAGCCAAATATGGAATAGACAAGAGCTACTCCTTGCTCAACGAAATGGACTCAACACCCCATATTAAACGCCTAAGAATGTACCTGACTAGTAAGTATCTTAAAACCTATGGATTGCTATGTCTCCGAAAGAGAATCAAGCATGTGTACAGGGGCATAAACGCAGCAGTGATAGGATTGGAGAGGTTCGGTGAGCAAATGAAGACCCTTTGAAGTCATATTGCACGGTACCCATTCCACGGGTCTCAACTCTCCAGGTTTAGAGGATTATTCCTTCAGCTAAAACATGCATGTGGAACCCAGAGTATGATCAACCGTGTGATCGGGAGACGTGTTCAAATATGTCTCCGTTCTCATCCCCTGGTACTCGGGTGCAACATTCCAGACGCTTTACTAACACTCTCCCGACTTGGAGAGTCAGTGCCTTTAACCTCCTGTTTGGCCCAGTTTGCAATTTCTGCGGAAGATGAACAGGAATAGGGAGAACCAATGAGAGACTAGCTGGAGGCGTCTGGACGGGCAAATTTAACTCTCATTTCCCACCAGGAAGAGGAATTAACCAAAGGCTCAGCGTGCCGTGCCGGAACCACATTAGGGCCTGAAGCAATCCTGCAGTGTTGCGGCCAGCTCACAAGAAAGCGAGTTGAAGAAAGGAGCTCAGGGGCACTGTAA